>NC_064641.1:670489322-670792352 GCF_023864345.2 Schistocerca serialis cubense | reverse complement strand
ATTTGTTAATTTGGACTTGCCAAATAAATCTTTCTGCTAATTTCCTAGCCAATAATTGTTCCTGACACCTTACCACTTACCAGCTTCCTACCCATTAAATATATTTACAAAATACATTGAATTCGTTTTTATTTATATAAAAAAAAATCATGTGCCAGAGAAAATTTCCGTCACTACAGCACAGCGCACATCACGTCAGATATAGACTTACTTTTACACATGAGAGGATGCTGTAGTACTTCAAAGAGACATACTTGCGTGCTATATTTCTCTTCGGTAATTGTCTAAAGGTTAGGGATGTGTTTGAAGACAACGTCATAATAAGGTTCGAAATCGACTGCAAATAAAGTAAGCAGTAGCCACAGTTGAGCGGTGCAGAATTAGTACAGTAAAACCTGTAGGCCCCAAACAAAACAATTTCCCATTACCTATCGCCATGGAAACAAAAAGACTATCTTAATTCTTCCCTCTTTCCACAACCCTCCCCCCCCCCGCCACACAGACCCACTCATACCAACGCTTAAAGGTGCCGAAAAACTTTCCTTTAACCTAGTGTAGTCCAAGTTTTATGATTTTTCCGTATGTGGCACGGAGTGACAGCTGAGGACAAGGGTGACTCACGTGTCGATCGCACACGACAACCGGCATTAAAATAAATCGGAAAACTTTTTACGGCTTGATATATCAGCAGCAGGTGCACGAATTAATTTTTCATGTCGCTGCCATTTATAGCTACGCATTTGTCACGGCGATGGATTTCAGTGGGTATTTCCCTGATTGATGGTTTCATTGTATCGACCACCTTGCTCACTAAAAATGAGCCTGCTTAAGGGGTATTAGTTTATATTCTTTCTTTCCTTTTAACTGAAAGACGGCAGCTTACGTTCGGTGGTGTGAAGGTTTCCGTTTTGAGATTCGCTTGTTTAGTCCGAGTTACACGGATTCGGTACAGTGAAGAACTTTGTGTCACTGAAACATTTGCTGAATGGTTTCCAGAATACGAAAAGCATGTCTTCTAATCTCATTCGACAGCCCCGATTTCACAACGAGGGTTACCAACAAATAAATGAGGATGATGAGATTATTCTACTTCTGGTGGTCGGACACGTTCACCTCGGTTCAATTGGCTATAAGCACTATGGAACTTAATGTCTGAGGTCATCAGTCCCCTAGACTTAGAACTACTTCAGCTCAACGAACCTACGGACATCACACACATCCATGCCCGAGGAAGGATTCGAACATGCTACCGTAGCGTCAGCACGGTTCTGGACTGAAGCGCCTAGAACCGCTCTGCCACAGACGTCTTGAAGAAATTAAATATAACATATATACATGAACTACAAACTCTCTCTCTCTCTCTCTCTCTCTCTCCCCTCTCTCTCTCTCTCTCTCTCTCTCTCTCTCTCTCTCTCACACACACACACACACACACACACACACACACACACACACACACACTAGAACCAGTACCACGTCGGTTTTTTCAGGCACACCAAATAAGGACATGGATCGATTGGTAAAAATACTAGAATAGAAATACTACAATACTGCAGTAGATACAGACCCTGTGCAACACCCTGAAACCTGTAAACGGAGATTTTAAGTATATCACTTAGATAAGAATTGCAAATAAAAATAAATTTTTTTACTCAGTCTTCTGAGTGGTCTGATGTGGCCCCCAACTAATTCCTCTTCTGCGCCTATCTTTTCATTTCTGAGTAGCACTTCCAACCTACGTCCACAATTACTTGTTGCATGTGTTCCGATCTCTGTCTTCTTCCACAATTTTTACGCTCTGCTACTGCTTCCGGTACCATGAAAGTTATTCCTGGATGTCGCATTCTCTTGTCAGTATTTTCCCAAATGTTTCTTTCCTCGCCAATTCTGCGAAGAACCTCCTCATTCCTTGCCTTATCAATCCACCTAATTTTCAATATTCTTCTGCAGCACCGTATATCAAAGCCTCCGATATTCTTCTGTTCCTGTTCCCCAACAGTCAATGTTTCCCTACTATACAATGCTGTGCTCCAAATATACAATCTCATAAATTTCTTTCTCAAATTAAGAACTATGTTTGATACTTAACTGTTGACCAGGAATGCTCTTTCTGTTCCCAGTGATAATCTGCTTTTTATGTCAAACTTGCTCTTGCTCCTTCCGTCAGGCATTTTTTTCCTGCCTAGGTAGCAGAATTCCTTAACTTAATCTGCTTCGTGTGCCCAATTCCGACGTTATCTTTCTCGCTGTTCTCATTTATGCTACTTTACGTTATTTTTATTTTGCTCTTTCTTCTATTTACTTTCAATCCACTTTGTGTCTCATGAGACCGTTCATTCCATGCAGCATATCCTGTAATTCACTCTCAGTCAGGATGGCAACGTCTTCAGCGTAACTAATCATTGATATTCCTTCATCTTGAATTTTAATCCCATTCTTGTAATTTTATTTTTTCCCCCTCATTGCTTATACTTTGTATGGACCGAATATTACCAATCTTTCCTAATAGCTTACTCCTATTTTTCTAAGAATTTCTAACTTCTGACATTGTTGAACGCTTTTTCCAGGTCGACAGATCCTATGAACGCGTTTGATTTTTCCTTGGTCTCACTTCCATAACCAAACGCACCTTCGGAACTGCCTCTCTGGTTCCTTTGCCTTTCGTAAAAGCAATGTGAGCGTCACCTACAGAAAATCATTTTTCTTTTCCATTCTTATTTTTGTCAGCAATTAGGAAGCATGAGCTGTTAAGCTGTTTGTGCCGTAATTTTCGCACTTGTAGTCTCTTGCTGTCTTCGGAATTGTGGGTGACGTTTTTCCGAAAGTCAAATGGTATGTCTCCAGACTCAATCATTCTACACACCAACGTGAACAGTCGTTTTGCTGCCACTTCACACAGTAATTTTAGAAATTTTGCTGGCATGTTATCAATCCCTTCTATTTTATTCGATCTTAAGTCTTCCAAAGCTCTCTTCCCCCTGGCAGAAGCCTCCAATGTACTCCTCCGCGGATCCGCTCTCTCCTCTACATTTAACTGTGGAATTCCTATTGCTCTCTTAATGTGATCCCCCTTGCCTTTAATTTCACCGAAGGTTGTTTTGACTTTTCTTTACGTTGAATCCGCCTTTACCACGATCATTTCTCTTTCATTTCATGCAGTCATTTTGCCTTATTTTACCTGGAATGGCACTTTATTTCGTTCCTAAGTGATTTGTATTTCTATATTCCCGAATTCCCTCAACATTATTGTAGTTCCTTCTTTCGTTGATCAACTGAAGTACTTTCTCTATTATAAATGGTATCTTCGCAGTTACCTTCTTTCCAACTTTATGATAGCACTTTTTAAAGACGTACAATCCTCTTCAACTGCCTACTGAGCTATTCATTATCACAGTATCTATAGCTTCAGAGGATTTCAAGAGTGTCTCTTCAGTTCTTAGTAGTTCCGTATCCCACTTCCTTGCGTATTTATTCTTCCTGACTTAAACTTCTGCCTATTCTGCATCATTACTAAACTGTTGTCTGGCTCTAAATCTGCTCCCGAATAAGCCGTATAATATAGTATCTGATTTCGGGAGCTCTGCCTGAGAAGGATGTAATGTAATTGATATATTACCTTATATTTCGGCCTTTCCCAAGCATTTCTCCTCCTCTTGTGTTTCTTGAACAGAATATTCGCCATTCCTAGCTGAAATTTATTACTCTTTCTCCTTTCTCGTTCTTACTACCAAGTCCATACACTACTGTAAACCCCTTCTTCTCCTCCCTCCTCTACAACCGCATTCCAGTCCCGCATGACTAGTAGATTTTTCTCTGCCTTTACGTACTGAATTATCCATATCCTTTATCTCTTCGTCCTCTGCTTGTGAAGTAGGCATGTATACCAGAAGTACTGTTACCGATGTAGGTTTGCTTCGATTCTGAAGAGATGAACAGTTCAAAGTTTGCCTTACCTTCCTGTGCACAACGAATCCTGCTGCTGATATTACCCTATACTCGTCTGACCAGAAAGCCCTGTCTTATGACCGATTCTATTACTGATCCCCACTGTATCAAGTAGGAGGCTCAGAACTTCCATTTTCAGATTTTTCAGATTTTCTGGTTTCCCTGCATCGTTCAGAATCCTCACATTCCATGCCTTACATGTCCTGTGGATACACATTATGTTCTTTAATGCAGAGGTTTCTGTTGCCTCTATCTGCATCTTCATGGCTTAGTCATTGCTGATTTTTAAATCTTTCATAGGCAGATTTCCGCCCCAAAGGGCAGGAGTACGTCCTGAACGTCTGTCCGCTCCTCCGCCTTCTTTGGCAAGGCCGGTGGCAGAACGAGGATGGCTTGTTACACCGGGAGTCATAGGCCACCATTACTCGTGATTTTTTCTTCAGAATTTAAGCAGTGGCGAGGGTCGAGCCGGGAACGACGAATTTCTGATTACTAGCCAAACACGCTACCCCTGTACCACGGGTTACAAAAGCAAGGAAAAGGATGATTACGGTCTGGCGGCACGTCTATGTCTACCATCTACCAACATTCTATATATATTACATTGGTCGGCACTTGGATGGGTGACCATCCAGGCCGCCATGCGCTGTTGCTTTTTGTAGGGGTGCACTCAGCCTCGTGATGCCAATTGAGGAGCTACTCGACCGAATAGTAGCGGCTTCGGTCAAGAATAACATCATAACGACCAGGAGAGCGGTGTGCTGACCCCACGCCCCTCCTATCCGCATCCTCCTCTGGGGATGACACGGCGGTCGGATGGTCCTGGTAGGCCACTCGTGGCCTGAAGACGCTTTTCTTTATTATATACCCACAGTGAATGAGGCAGAAATGGCTATATATACACCACAGCACGCGCCTCAATTATATTGTCACCAACCCCTCATATGGTAAGCAACGGAAGAAACATACTTTCTCAAGCTCCGCTTCCCTGGATTAAGGAAACAGGGTTTCATGATAAGTACTTCGCCTTCCCACCAAATATTCCCCTTTACTGATTGTCTCGCCCATAACACTTCAATATCTATTTCGACATCGTAACAAGTATCTTCCGATATGTCGAAGAATCACCCTCGTTCTGCCAACGGCCTTTTCAGAGGGGTTGGAAGAGCAAACAGAGGTTGGGGCTCTCCCTCTAGCCCGTCGGGTGGTGTCAGCAGTGATCAGCCGCTTGAGAGTATGTGGGAGGTAAAGTAAACCGTGCATTAAAGAAAAGTAACATGTACCCATAGAACGTGTGACCTGTGAACGGAGCTGTTCAGTGACTGATCACGACGGACGGTAACTGAAGAGGACTGTGACTAAAAATAAGAGGACGACTGCAGTAAATGAGACCATAGGAATTAATATAGCATTCGCGAACTCTTTCAGCACCAAAACACCAAGGGAGCTCCATAAGTAGGGAATTGCAGGGCATATTGCAATTCGAATACCACAAATCTATGATGGAGATGCGCTCAACACGAAATCTTGATTCCCAAGCCTTAAACCCTGTAGGTCCGTATTATCGAGTATTGAATGGAAGTCATTTAGTTGGATGAGCCTTTTGCACACCGTTTCCAACTTCTGGCTGAGTTTATGTCCCAAGAGGGAAGCATCATGGGTGTTCAGTCATGATTTGGGCAGTCATTTCGTGGTATTCCAGGGACCCCGTGGTTACTCTGCAAAGTCGCATTACTGCCACTTCAGCTGATCAGGTCCACCCCATGTTACAACGTTTGTGCTCCAATGGCAATGCATGTTCCAAGACGTTAGGCTGTTCACACTGCTCGCATCGTCCAGGAATGAGTTAGTGATGACGAGGATGAGTTGTCGTATCTTCCCTGGCCACCAGTCACCAGGTCTCAAGATTATCTGGAGGGAAGGGTTATGTGATAGCTGTCAGTATCCTGAACTGCCATTATTTGGAGTATTGATGGTAATAAAATGCCCTTGAAATCCGTGCAGGACCTTTATTTCTCCATTTCAAGACGACTGGAAGCTGTATTGAAAGCCGGCAGTTTTCCTACAACTAATTAGGCATTATAAAGGGTTGTGTTTTTGGTGTTCCCATATTTTTCCAACCCCCTGCAAATTATTGGAATACCTGAAAGAGACATATACTTGCAAGCGATACACACAGCACATTTCGCAATCAGTATATCTGAGAATGATACTGGTGAGAGTATATGGTACGAGATGAAAAAACAAGCCAGCAATCATGGGTCTGAAATGCAGCCGTATACAAAATATTTGTGAATATGTGGTTATTATTCGCCATCGGTTTCAGTATCAGCTATTGCCATGGTTAGTACATATGCAACTTTTTCCAGTAAGCCACCCTCTACCTGTGCTTAAAGTTAATCCCCAGTCTACCGAACAAGTAATAAAATATTATCAGGGCCGTTCTGAGTCATGATGGCATTATCTCCCGCCAAGGGCGCAGGCACGGAGCGGATGCAAAACCTGAAAAATAAAGACACTTTGGGTCGTGTCCTCGTATTTTCTGCGTTTCTCCCAGCCCACGAATATAAAATCACACTCTTGGTACGATGTCATTTCTAGCGTCATTTCGTCCACGTAGCTTCGTAAGGAAACTTCTACTACTACAGGCCCAAGGATGGGAAAACTGACCGACTGAATGCGATACCGGTATTTTAGATATGAGTAACGGGAATTTTTTGATATTTGTTTGATGTGGTTTCTAACAGACTTTTTTCATTTTTTGCTAATCACCTGTTAAAAAGCAGGCATATAAGTTTACCAAAACTGCAGTGATAAAATCTTGCGTTTTCAAATAAAACATTTTTCTTAACGAGTAATGTTTACTCGCAAAATTTCCACTGCTTTGAAATAATGAACCGCGTAACCGCTACGATCGCAGGTTCGAATCCTGCCTCGGGCATGGATGTGTGTGATGTCCTTAGGTTAGTTAGGTTTAAGTAGTTCTAAGTTCTAGGGGACTGATATACTCAGATGTAAAGTACCATAGTGCTCAGAGCCATTTGAATCATTACAGGAATTGGGAAAAGGAATCAGCACTATTGTAATAACAACGACCAAAGTTATGAAATAGCAGGGAATACGTGACATAATAATCCGTACAGCATTACAAAGACAATAATATACCTATTGCCGTGTGGCGTGGCCCATTAGATGGAAGGCCTGCACGTGCAGTGTGTACGACTGGCTCCCACCTGGTCCACAAATAGTGTATTACTCGCTGCCGCCCTCGGGCATCAGTTGTAGTTCAAGATGGTAGCAGCCCTAGTGTGGAAGTATTTTACGAAGTGCGATAAGAATGTAGTAAAATGCTCCATTTGCCTTTAAAGATTCAGAACGTGAGGAAGCATAACAAACCTGTGACGTCATAATTAGGAAAAAACATCCACATTGTTCCTTGGAAGAGTAGGTAATTTTGACTGATGCAGCTATAATTTTATTGACTTGCTATAAACTTGGAATAATAACTGAGCTCTTAATTTTATTGTTCAGGGTCAAAAGTCGATACCATCCAAAAATGACGACGTAGGGAAGTCTGATGTGTCGACAGAAGTGCCGACACAGTGTGATTTGAGGGGACCGCAATGCACGCTATAAACACACGAAGGATGGCGTGAGGTCTGAAACAGGATACGTAATGAATGCTATAAAGAAAAGTACGTAGCTTTTGGAATACTTAACTTTAATCCATCCTAGTTGCATACATCGTTCTTGATGAGACATGCTTTATACGATAAGTATCAATTGCTATGTAAGGCTAATGGCGCCTTGCTAGGTCGTAGCCATGGACTTAGCTGAAGGCTATTCTAACTATCTGCTCGGCAAAGGAGCGAGGCTTCGTCAGTGTAGTCGCTAGCAAAGTCGTCCGTACAACTGGGGCGAGTGCTAGTCCGTCTCTCGAGACCTGCCGTGTGGTGGCGCTCGGTCTGCGATCACTGACAGTGGCGACACGCGAGTCCGACATGTACTAATGGACCGCGGCCGATTTAAAGCTACCACCTAGCAAGTGTGGTGTCTGGCGGTGACACCACATTCAATAAGTTGTGACCTGTCACTCCTGCTGTCGCCCCCCCCCCCCCCGCCGTCTCCCTCCCTCCCCCCTCCCCGCCACTCATCGCCCACCCCCCACCGCCGCCAGCATCTCTTTCGCAATCATTGTTGGAGACAATGAGACAGATTTCTGCTACAGCCTCAACCCCATTTCGAGTGTGAGCTCCTGTACTTTCACCTTTATTAGAATTTTTCAGACTGTGCTCGATGTCTAGTCCGCAGCTCGTGTTCTCGTGGTAGCGTTCTCGCTTCCCGAGCACGGGGTCCGGGTTCGATTCCCGGCAGGGTCAGAGATTTTCACCTGCCCCGAGAGGACTTGGTGTTGTTGTGTCGTTTTCATCATCATAATTCATCCCCATTACGGACAGACGAAGGAAACGGCAAACCACCTCCACTAGGACCTTGCCTAGTACGGCGCTGCGGGTCTCCCGCATCGTTCCCCTCAGCTCTGTCAAGAAGCATGGGACTTCATTTCCATTTCCAATAGCAATAAAAAAACGAAAATCAGTTTTTCAGAAACCTGTTATTTTGAGCGGTTTTAAGAGTCAGATTTAAATGGTGACGAAAAGAACTGTTGAAACCGAAAACCAATTCTTTCGCAGATAATTGAAAGGCTTATTTGAATAATGTTTATTCATTTTGAGATACAGAGTACTAAAGTTAAATGAGCGCTGAAAAATCTGCAGTTGAGATACCAGCAATATTCAAGCATATGGTTTCTTGCTAGAGATGAACCTTTCTTTCTGTTTGTTTGGATCATTAAGAAGCATTACAGACAGAAAAGTGGAGGTAATTGAGTTTTACCACTATTGAAATAAGCCCTCCCTGCCATGGGATTCGTAACCGTCGCTAACAAGCTTCATGTGGGAACACAGCGCACCATTCACACAGACGCCACCTACACACCTCGCTAATTTTCACTAATAATACTTCGCTACGGTACTGTACGATTTCAAAGGGCTGAAGCAAATATATTATTTGACTGAAGGCCCCAGATTACTGCACATTTCTGCCGACTGACGACTGGAGAGAGACGCAACGACACAGGAAGCGTGCAAGAGAGATGCTGATGCGTAAATCGGAAAGAATTCAAGAACAAACCTCCTGTGTCTGATGACGAGGCCGTGCTGAAAAGCAATTTAGCGGATGATGTTTCTCCACTTCCCCTGTATGCGGTATACATCTATTTGATTACAGAAGCACTAATGATACGAGCTCGAACAATTTGCCCACGTTCGAATACACTGAGCTCCAATACAGCACACCCATAGCTAAACTGATCTCAGCACGACTGACACTTGCAACGTATGGAGGGCATTGCACAGCTGCCGTCCGCGACCAAATACAACAGCGCACCTGCAGGTAAGGCTACTAAGATAGGAAATAAGTTCCATATGCTCGCTGTAGGCTCGCCAGCGAGTCCTGTGACGTCATCTCCGATCTCGTCGTCTCCGCGTGCCCGTAGACTCTACCGTCTCCGTCGTAGCCCACTCATCACCTGCGTATGTTGTCGGGTACAAGTGGACTCGACTCGCTCAGTATGGAGAGCGAGTACTCGAGTTCGCAGGTATAAGCGGGGACTCGCGGCATTCCTGCTACATAGGAAAATGTTCTGAAAGGAATTACGCCATTAAATTGTAATTTACGATACATTTACTGCACACAACCCTGATTTCGGCTATATATTCATACTCAAGTGCAAACTGGTATGTCACAAAGTGTCCGACTAACAGATGCAAGTTATGTATATATGGTTCTCGGGCGAGACGTCGGATGTCATAGTGCAAACTCCACAATATTTCGTCAGCGCAACTGGCCGACATCTTCAGGTGCGACGAACACACTGCTAAGGCAGGACCACGGCCACCTATTTATGCCAGTCTTAGGCAGGAAGTGCGCATGCGTGGAGGCGCCAAATTCGATGGCCAATAGCAATGATATCAGCTGGTAGCTGGATGGACAGTAACGCCACCTACAGGATGAAGAACCAAATACTTCGGCGCACGCGCGGAGGCTGCCGCCGCTGCTCTGCGCTGCCATCGGCCGCCCCGGCGACCTCTGACGGAAGCCGCAAGCAAAACTGCGCGTCCACGTAGGCGCCTTGATTATTCTCCCGTTGTCAACAGAATATTTATGTTGCTGGCGAATCGTCGTCAGTCTCATGACCAATAGTATTCCTCTCTGCTCGAAGCGACTTCAATATGGCCAGTGCTGGATCCCAAGCTGTACTAAGCTGAAAGCCCGTGTCTCTGTTTACAAGATTCGTCGAGCTACGTATTTCCACTGCTTCCCTAATAACACTGTCCCAGTACGAACTCGTCGATGCGAGAATTTTTGTATGTTGATAATTCATAGAATGTCCTGTACTGAGACAATGCTCGGCCACTGCAGACTTTTCTGGTTGCTCCAGACGAGTGTAGCGTCGGTGTTCAGTGCATCTCTCTTCTACAGTGCGACAAGTTTGTCCGATGTACGACATGCCGCAGCTACAAGGAATCTCGTAAACACCGGGTCTTTTTAGGCCAAGGCTGTCCTTAGACGAGCCCAAGAGAGCTTGAGTTTTGCCGGCGGACGAAAAACACATTTAACTTTATGCTTCTTCAATAATCTTCCTATTTTTGAAGAGACACCGCCGATGTATGGCAAGATGACCATTCCCCTTTGTTCTTCGCCTTCTTCCACTTCCTCACGTTGGGTAACCCGCTTCGGTTGTAAGGCACGGCGAATCTCCCGTTCGGAATATCCATTTTGTTGGAAAACTGTACGCAGATGGAGTAGCTCATTGGATAAGCTGTCTGAGTCTGATATGGCTCGTGCTCTGTGGACCAACGTCCTGAGTACGCCACTTCGTTGCGAAGGATGATGACAGCTGGTGGCCTGTAAGTATAAGTCCGTATGCGTTGTTTTACGGTACACTGCGTGACCCAATGTGCCATCTTCTTTTCTCCGTACCAACACGTCCAGGAATGGAAGTTCGCCGTTTTTCTCCATCTCCATAGTGAACTTGATGTTGGAATGAAGCGAGTTAAGATGCTCAAAAAAAAACATTCAGCGATGCAATGCCGTGAGGTCAGATAACAAAGGTGTCGTCCACATATCGCCAAAAACACGTAGGTTTCAAATCCGACGTCTGGAGTGCTCTCTCCTCGAAGTCTTCCATGAAGAGGTTAGCCACAATGGGTGACAGGGGACTACCCATTGCGACGCCGTCAGTCTGTTCAAAGTATTGTCCATTAAATAAAAAGTATGTCGAGGTGAGCACATGTTGGCGCCTCCACGCATGCGCACTTCCTGCCTAAAACTGGCATAAATAGGGGGCCCTGGTCCTGCCTTAGCAGTGTGTTCGTCGCACCTGAAGATGTCGGCCAGTTGCGCTGACGAAATATTGTGGAGTTTGCACTATGACATCCGACGTCTCGCCCGAGAACCATATATACAACACGTCCGTCGGGAAAGCCTCAAGCAACACAGATGCAAGTTATTTTTAAATGAACACACAGCTATTTGACTGTATTGCTCTTTATTTAATTACGACTAAGTTTTCGGCCTCTTATGCCATTTTCAAGGACTGAGTTTATGTCATTAACACACATTGCAGGTCATCAAGATCAAAATTGGCTATAAATTAAAAGAAATATTCGCTCCCCACAAAATGCCAGATGTAAAATCATCATCTTGTAAAAAGATCAATAATAATTGTTTTTAATGTATTGCCAATTTTGAGCTTGATGTCTTGCAATATGTGTTAAATGACATAAACTTAGTCACTTGAAAATGGTATAGAAGGCCAAAACGTGGGTCATAATTAAATAAAGCACAATAGAGTCAAATGGCGGTGTGTTCATTTAATAATTATTGTACGGCCGTTACTCAGCAGCATCAAAAACTGTTTAGAAGAAAGTCCTATACCACTATAATTGTAACGGTTTTGCTTTATACAGAAAATTGTAATTTTGGTAATAATTTCGATGTTACGCGGTAAAGTAAAGCTTCCATAGTATCTGAGTAATAGCGGGCAACATCTCTGTCAAACAGCAAAAAATGGCTCTGAGCACTATGGGACTCAACTGCTGTGGTCATAAGTCCCCTAGAACTTAGAACTACTTAAACCTAACTAACCTAAGAACAGCACACAACACCCAGCCATCACGAGGCAGAGAAAATCCCTGACCCTCCGGGAATCGAACCCGGGAACCCGGGCGTGGGAAGCGAGAACGCTACCGCACGACCACGAGATGCGGGCTCTGTCAAACAGGTTGCGCTGCGAGAGACTGTTAGTAAAATCTTATCTTTGCTTGTGAATGGTGTGCAGTCTTGGAGAGAGAGAGAGAGAGAGAGAGAGAGAGAGGAGGTGCCGAGTTATATCTTGTGATGGAATGAGATGTGTTTAGGGCATACTGCATGGTGGCAATAATTTTTAATGCTAATTCTCGTTTGTGGAGAGATATTTTGTAAATTCATTCAGAAGACTTCAAAAGGTACTGTAATAGCGCTTTAGTCGAGATATCCAAGAGTAGTAATTAATTTGTTCAGGGATTAAGAATTGGAGATTTTTATGATAACATGACAGTGTGTGATTTACTAACTTTCTTCAAAGATGGATAGCATACATGTTTATATGAAAGTAAAGAGAAATTATTCAGCATACATGTTTATATGAAAGTAAAGAGAAATTGTTCAGGTTTCTCCACTATTAATGCAAAGTGAATTTTTAATATTTAAACTGTTAAACTATTTTATCTTAGTGACGTAAAGTTTTGTTAATACAGTTACTTTATTGTTTTTCCGTCACTCAGCATTCGTCTCTTTATTTCAAGTTGCACATATATAATTTAGTTTTGCCGAGTTTCCCAGTAACAGAACTTTAATTGACAATGATCATTACAGTAACTAAATTTATTAGCATAGAAGTTTTGTGGATGTCTCTATAGTTTAAAGCACATCGCGTTGCTGTAGTTTGAATTTTTGACTAGATAGCAGCAGTAACCACAGCAGTTTGGAGATAGCAGCAGTACAGCATTTATTCATTGCACAAACAGATAGGCCATTCATAATTCACGTGTGATACAATCAACATTTCAACAGTGACATACTTTTCAGACAGGGCATTTTGATAGTTATTTATATTTCATATTTGTCTCGTAGTCAGATTGCTTGTATTATTGATGACAGGACAGGTTTCTTAAATTTAGCGGGACGTACTGTACTTCCGCACCAAGTGTTACCGTACAAAGTTTAATGTTGCATTGCTGATTAACTTTAGCATTGCTGGTGACTTTTCAAAAATTACATCTACATCTACATCTACATCTATACTCCGCGAGCCACCTTACGGTGTGTGGCGGAGGGTACTTATTGTACCACTATCTGATCCCCCCTTCCCTGTTCCATTCACGAATTGTGCGTGGGAAGAACGACTGCTTGTAAGTCTCCGTATTCGCTCTAATTTCTCGGATCTTTTCGTTGTGATCATTACGCGAGATATATGTGGGCGGTAGTAATATGTTGCCCATCTCTTCCCGGAATGTGCTCTCTCGTAATTTCGATAATAAACCTCTCCGTATTGCGTAACGCCTTTCTTGAAGTGTCCGCCACTGGAGCTTGTTCAGCCTCTCCGTAACGCTCTCGCGCTGACTAAATGTCCCCATGACGAATCGCGCTGCTTTTCGCTGGATCATGTCTATCTCTTCTATTAATCCAACCTGGTAAGGGTCCCATACTGATGAGCAATACTCAAGAATCGGACGAACAAGCGTTTTGTAAGCTACTTCTTTCGTCGATGAGTCACATTTTCTTAGAATTCTTCTTATGAATCTCAACCTCGCGCCTGCTTTTCCCACTATTTATTTTATGTGATCATTCCACTTCAGATCGCTCCGGATAGTAACTCCTAAGTATTTTACGGTCGTTACCGCTTCCAATGATTTACCACCTATGGCATAATCGTACTGGAATGGATTTCTGCCCCTATGTATGCGCATTATATTACATTTATCTACGTTTAGGGAAAGCTGCCAGCTGTCGCACCATGCATTAATCCTCTGCAGGTCCTCCTGGAGTACGTACGAGTCTTCTGATGTTGCTACTTTCTTGTAGACAACCGTGTCATCTGCAAATAGCCTCACGGAGCTACCGATGTTGTCAACTAAGTCATTTATGTATATTGTAAACAATAAAGGTCCTATCACGCTTCCCTGCGGTACTCCCGAAATTACCTCTACATCTGCAGATTTTGAACCGTTAAGAATGACATGTTGTGTTCTTTCTTCTAGGAAATCCTGAATCCAATCACAAACCTGGTCCGATATTCCGTAAGCTCGTATTTTTTTCACTAAACGTAAGTGCGGAACCGTATCAAATGCCTTCCTGAAGTCCAGGAATACGGCATCAATCTGCTCGCCAGTGTCTACGGCACTGTGAATTTCTTGGGCAAATAGGGCGAGCTGAGTTTCACATGATCTCTGTTTGCGGAATCCATGTTGGTTATGATGAAGGAGATTTGTATTATCTAAGAAGGTCATAATACGAGAACACAAAACATGTTCCATTATTCTACAAAAGATTGACGTAAGCGAAATAGGCCTATAGTTATTCGCATCTGATTTATGACCCTTCTTGAAAATGGGAACGACCTGCGCTTTCTTCCAGTCACTAGGTACTTTACGTTCTTCCAGCGATCTACGATAAATTGCTGATAGAAAGGGGGCAAGTTCTTTAGCATAATCACTGTAGAATCTTAAGGGTATCTCGTCTGGTCCGGATGCTTTTCCGCTACTAAGTGATAGCAGTTGTTTTTCAATTCCGATATCGTTTATTTCAATATTTTCCATTTTGGCGTCCGTGCGACGGCTGATGTCAGGGACCGTGTTACGATTTTCCGCAGTGAAACAGTTTCGGAACACTGAATTCAGTATTTCTGCCTTTCTTCGGTCGTCCTCTGTTTCGGTGCCATCGTGGTCAACGAGTGACTGAATAGGGGATTACTTTTGAAGTTAATATGAGCTTAACTGTTCTCTAATGACAAGTTAAACTTCACATTATCACACAGATAAAATACCAGTAAATATGACTGTACATTACCATACAACAAAAACTAATTAGCCACTTTCATTATGACTGATCGGTTAGCAGTGAACATTGTTCTGTTTATACACAGATTCATAAAGATAATACTTACTACAGAACTGTTTTAAAATTTAATTTAGGGTTTGTCCAACAATGCGGTTTAGTGCTGAATTTGGTAACCCCTCGAGGGTGTGAACAACGACACTAGGAGACATGACATGAGGATGAAGTGCATTCTCTAATTTCGATTATCATAAACTAAATTACAAAAATGAACGATAAGTTACACAACTCGCTGTTAACCCATAAACGCAAGTTGTAGTGGCCACATCAATACTGTAATGCCGCGATTTTTCGTCTCATGGATATAACATTGCGTTACTTTGTGCCCATTTGTTATTTGACGACACACGTATATTTTCTCATAATGCAGGTGGAATAAATAAGAATATGACCATTTTTTATTTCGTTGGACGAAATTTTTACGTCTTCCTTCTGAGGTGTGGACTATAGCGTGAGACTTATTCCAGATACCACACCTCCTCTAATGAACCACTATTACAATTGCGTACTTCCCATCAATTAATTTTCATTTTACACCCTCCACAGTCTCACAAAACATTCATTAAACGCCATCTGATCCGAGCAGTTGGTAATTTCGCCTTGTCAGTGCCTCTCTATAGCAGCAAGATCTAATCTCCCGTAATAACAACACGTCACGACTAGCATTACACTCTTGCATGCTTGAGTAAGAAAGAACGAGTCGACGATTGTGAAGCGACCGCAGCGCTACACTCTTAAGACTCACCGTACTCGCGAAAGTACAGCGGAAACGAAGGAAGTCTGTTAGTTCAAAAATGGCTCTGAGCACTATGGGACTTAACAGCTGGGGTCAGCAGTCCCCTAGAACTTAGAACTACATCAACCTAACTAACCTAAGGACATCACACACATCCATGCCCGAGGCAGGATTCGAACTTGCGACCGTAGCGGTCGCGCGGTTACAGACTGAAGCGCCTTTAACCGCTTGGCCACACCGGCCGGCGAAGTCTGTTAGTAATGATGTAACAGCGGTACCTTGTTTTGTGAAGTATGCATCCCGAACTCCGTACCCCGATTGCGATCACTACTTGGGTAGCCTCTGCAGTTACGTTCAAACAACCATTAATCGCGGTGTGTTCACGTTTATGTCCAACTCATACATCTCTCAATTGTATGTAAACTCCGCGCAGTGCACAGTACTGCTCAAAAGCAGTAGCTATTATACACCGTTACGGCCTGGAGTCTTATCGTCAGCAAGGAGGATGGAAAGGCTAGTGCAGTTTCGTGACTCTTTGCTCGTGCATTACACTCTCTGGCTCTACGCGGCGCTGAGAACGACTTTCAATTTTGCGCAGCTTCATTTACATTAATTTTGAAAGAAATCACCCTTTGGAAGGGTGCCAGCGAGCATCCCTTACACCGGAGGGGCGCGCTTCAGAAAAGAGCGAACAATGGATTGATATGAAAAATGTTACGGGGACAGCGCGATAAGGCGCCCCTTTCCCCTCCCCCTCCTCACCCTCCCTTGCCCCCCCCCCCCCCCCCCGAAACTGCGGACTTGCCTCTACTACTTTCCCTCCCCCTTCCACCACTTTTTCGCCCCCCCCCCTTTCACCCTCCCCCTCTTCGCCAGAGACTCACCGTTCCACCACGCGCTATGCGCTGTGCGTGCAGCACGAAGATGGCGAGCCGTTGGGGAAAACAAAATACTTATTTCCCAAGAAATGTGCTCCGCAGTGCTTTTATTCCGTGAAACTGCCCTAAAAGAAAATAAAAGGAAAACGAAAATATTTTGCTTCTTCTAGCTAACAGCGCTGGGTGTAATCGTTACGGGCAGAATCTTGTTACTAGCAAATGCGTCCCCAAAAGCGGCAGTCCCAAATATCTGGTTGCTGCGTCGCGTCTTTCTGTACGCGTGTGGCTTCTCTCCAGTTTGCATATTTCATGAACAACTTGCGTCGACTGGGCTCCCGTTTCCTACGAGGCCTTACTGAAAAGTAATCCCTCCGTATTTTTTATGTGAAAACTCTTAAGGCTTTTTAAATACAGCCGACATTATTTGCGTTCTACATCTTTATTCTTCATATCTAGATATTTGCCGCCCTCTGCCGCCAGAGGGCACCGAACTGTAGCAGCCGGCCGGAGTGGCCGTGCGGTTCTAGGCGCTACAGTCTGGAGCCGAGCGACCGCTATGGTCGCAGGTTCGAATCCTGCCTCGCGCATGGATGTGTGTGATGTCCTTAGGTTAGTTAGGTTTAATTAGTTCTAGGTTCTAGGCGACTGATGACCTCAGAAGTTAAGTCGCATACTGCTCAGAGCCATTTGAACCATTTTTTGAACTGTAGTATGTAACATGAGGGCCCTTAACGTAACTACGTCGATGTGCGTGGCCCACGAAAAAGACAGTCCAGGCTCGTACGTCAAAGCACGTGACCCTGCAGGTCTTACGAGTGCCAGCAGCCGTCTCCGCTGGGGTGGGGGCTAGTAGCTAACTCAGACGAAGTTAAAAATTCTTGATTGCGTGTTTAAATGATGCATGCAAGTTCTCGATAGCACGCGTGGGCCCTGCACGGAGCCGAGCATTCGCGAAGTGTAGAGGACTGGCAGACTCGACGCCCACGAGAAAGACAGGCCACGACGCATATGTCACGAAGGTAGTCTTGAACCCGCTCGCTCGCTCAGTTCAGCAAACAAAATGCGTTTCTACATCTGTTAACTCGCAGCTGGGCGTGTAATTACTAACGAGAACTGCATCTTCCACTGGACTCTGCTATTATGAAGTCTTACTGATTAACAGTACTACAGAAAAAATTAATTTAAGATCGGTACTCGATATAAATAGTATAGCGTCTTGTTTATAGCATTTAGTTTGTTCTGCTTAACAGTACTTCTTACATGCTGGAAGTGTGCCTTATGCAACTGATAGTGTAACCTCCTAGCAGTAAAAAAAATAAATAATTTTAGCATTCATTCAAATTCAGTATAACCTACCAACAGATAAATTCCGTAACCTACCATAATAAAAATGTGACTAATCTCTCAATAAAATTGTGGCTCACTTATAACCTTTCAATAACTGACCGTGAATTTAAACTGGTAAATTTCGGACGTCAGCAGTGCTGCGTCATGGCCCTGAAAGATCTTACTGAATAAATTGAAAATTCTTACCTCAATAAGGTCGCCGGATAACGTATATATATATATATATATATATATATATATATATATATATATATATATATATATGCTCCTATAAGAAATTTTTCTGGCATAGCCCAGTGGAATGCTGGCCGATAGATTTTTCATGTATAAAAAGAAACAACTGATTTTTCTTTTGAATAATCGGGATGACCATGGATTGGAGAAATTACTAAAGTCTTTAAATTGAATGATTGTCAAAAGTTAATTTTTATAATAAAGATTATTATTAAGAGATTTTTTTAAAAACACTTACATGGGACTCGATATAACAGTAGTACATATGCGCGAGGCTGCTTTTACTACACCGCTCAGGCACAGCCATCGCTCCCCACGACCGGCCCAGCCAACTCGGTACACCAGACTGCTCGCTAGCAACTACTTACTCCTACTGCTACACAGTTCTTACTACCGCCAACACTGCTCTCTGGTTTGAGATTCTCTTAGAAATTACATATCGCAGGCAACGCGTGAGCAATCCATCGAAATTACATCTGCTCGAGTGCGCTAGCAATAAATTCCTTGGGCATGAACCTCTTACAATAGTCATTTTTGCATGATTTTATTTTATTCTACACCAGTACAGCCATAACAAATTATAAGCAGACCCATAGACTTCCCATCATTATAGGACTAATAACAGTAAGATACCATAATAGCGGATTCCAGTAGAAGATTCAGTTTTCGTTTGCACCGACACGCCTAGTTACGACTTAACAGGTGTAGAAATGTAGTTCGTCTGCTGATTTGGGCGAGCGACCGAGCGCAGGACTCCTTCGTGACGTACGCGCTGCGGCCTGTCTTTCTCGTAGGCCTCGGGCCGTCTAGTGTGACGTCACATGGTCGTTGCAGGGCCCATATGTCTCACTGGCCCCAGTCGATAAGTGAGTATCAGCGTGCTTTAATCGAGTTTCGAATTCGAACAGTTCGGCCACGTATGGGGCACCTTCTCCAGTATGGCAACGCCAGACCACATACGAGCGCTGCATCTGCAAAAATCCGACGCAGATTTTTTAAACGAGGAACGGATTTTTCTTTTTACCAGTACAGATGTTACATTTATTCAGAGAATGTAACAGTTTTTTCAGACAAATGTGCGCTCAGACGTCTACTCCACTACTGGCCATCAAAATTGCTACAGCAAGAAGAAATGCAGATGATAAACGAGTATTCATTGGACAAATATATTATACTAGAACTGACATGTGATTACATTTTCACGCAATTTGTGTGCGTAGATACTGAAAAATCAGTACCCAGAACAACCATCTCTGGCTGTAATAACGGCTTTGATAAGCCTGGGCATTGAGCTTGGATGGCGTGTACAGGTACAGCTGCCCATGGAGCTTCAACACGATACCACAGTACATCAAGAGTAGTGACTGGCGTATTGTGACGAGCCAGTTGCTCGGCCACCATTGACCAGACATTTTCAGTCTGGAGAATGTGCTAGCCAGGGCAGCAGTCCAACATTTTCTGTATCCAAAAGGCCAGTACGAGACCTGCAACATGCGGTCGTGCAAACGTCCCATCTGTTAACTCAGGGATCGAGACGTGGCTGCACGATCCGTTACAGCCATGCGGATAAGATGCCTGTCACGTCGACTGCTAGTGATACTAGGCCGTTGGGATCCAGCATGGTGTTCCGTACTACCCTCCTGAGCACACCGATTCCATATTCTGCTAACAGTCATTGGATCTCGACCAACGCAAGCAGCAATGTCGCGATACGATAAACCACAATCGCGATAGGCTACAATCCGACCTTTATCAAAGTCGGAAACGTGATGGTACGCATTTCTTCTCCTTACACGAGGCATCACAACAACGTTTCACCAGGCAACGCAGGTCAACTACTGTTTGTGTTTGAGAAATCGGTTGGAAACTTTCCTCCTGTCAGCATGTTGTAGGTGTCGCCACCGGCGCCAACCTTGTGTGAATGCTCTGAAAAGCTAATCATTTGTATATCACAGCATCTTTTTCCTGTCGGTTAAATTTCGCGTCTGTAGCACATCATCTTCGTGGTGTAGCAACTTTAATGGCCAGTACTTTATTTTAGAGTCTTCTGCAATATATTGGTTTGTACAGTCTACGATTTTGTGATTCATTTTGTTCAGTTTTCCGTTTCTGTTGATACAGCATCAAAATACGCTTTCTGGTTCACAAATGGAAACCACGAAGTGGAGGAAAAATAAAATAACGTAAAATCGGCTGAGAGACTGAATCAAGTAATAAATAAGCGGAAATCACTCTCATAAATGGTCCACTTCTGGAATTCCCTGTAGTAAGTACACGTAACATTCAATTTCAAAAGAATGCCTAAACATTAAATTTATTTCATCACATGCGTACGGATGCAATAGAGAACATTACTATTATAGTCTGCACTTTTCACACACTATTCTCCGATTATTTATTAAATTGAAGGTGTAAATATGAGCCATGAAGCTTTCTAAGCACCAAGAGGAGCAATCTGTCTTCAACTGAAAACAAAAAAGAAGGAATTTTATGAAAGTGTGGTGTCTATTCTTTTGAATATCTCCGAAAGAGCAGACACTGCGTATGCATATAATTGATTTTCCTCGATGGACTATGAATTCGCAGATTTCAGTGGGGATACACACTTACGTTCAACCTCCAGCGGGAATTAGCAGGCATCGAGGACACGAACGGGCGCGGCAGACAGGTGGCGCTAGGTGAGAATGAGAATCACCGGGTAGCGTGCCGAGATTGTCCACGCGTTTGCGATAAACACTCTATGCGGGTGGCGCAGTGTTTAACGCAACGGCTTAGGAAGCAGGAGGTGCTGGATTTGACTCCCTGTCGAGCACACATTTTCACTGATTCCGCTCCATGTCCCGATGCAGCTGATATTATTAGTTATTCCCCTTGCCTTTCGTTTCTCCCCTCTCCCTCCTCTCAAATTACATAAAAAGAAGGAAACTGTGACGAGGTGACTGTTCCCTTTGAGATCGATACGCAGCCAAATCTTCTAATTGCGTGACTGATGTTGTGTTGTCTAGAGCTTGCTTCAATAATGGAAAATACTGACCCTTCTCGCTGTACAAGAGATGACGAGGTAGCTTAAAGTTTTCTCACTCGCGTTGTGTGGTCGAAGGCAGACGAAGCCTCAATAACATGTTTGCAGCCGATTGGAGTTTCTGTGCAAGGACTCTGCCTCTATAGCGAACTGTATGTGAAACGAAATTCGGCACAAAGTCCTTTCCGTTGCCAGCGCTCACAACGCGATTTTTTTTCATACCCTACTCATGAGATCAAGGCGGGCTCTTGCCGAACTTAGTTCTTTTCAACCAAATGCTAACAAGCTGGAAGTGGACTCGAGGGGTCCCTAATTGGAAACGAATTTTCAGTACCGGCATTCATCTGAAGTTAAGCAACGTCGTTAGATTTATCTCTCAGGGATGTATAACTAAGAAGTCGCTTCGAATCTATGCTTCCCGAGTTTAAACAGCTTTGCTCCACGTTCCGAAATACTTCAACAACGAACATTTAAAGTCTACATCCATACGTGCGGCGCTCTTCGTAAAATTTTGCTCCACCAAGATACAGACTTTTCGCGGACGGAATGAGATTCGTTTTACGGCTGATGAGAAAGAGACATCGTAGATCGTTTCTTAATGAACAGCAAGTACGTATTTCAAAGGCTATGTTCACTTCACTTATTTACCGTGGTTACCACTAGCATAAGACAGTGTACGAATCATAATGGCACAATCGTTCTTCATATAGTCCGTCCAGAAGGTTTCCACGTCTTGACATCGGATTGTCAGGAGCTATAAACACTTTCCCGTGTTTCAAGTCACTGTGCATGTCAGTTGCTTACTCAAAGTCCCGCACGGATGAGCTACGAATTTCACGCGAAGTTGAAGTGAAGCCAACCTTTCAGAGGCAAACATGTTCATTTCGCCCGTTACTTCCGCGGTTATGAATTTAAGAGCACCGGTAATTTAATGCACGCAAAAAAACTGCTCCCAAACGCGGTAGTTTAACGTCATTAAATAATCATGGCGCACTTTCTGGCCATGTTTTCATAGTACTGCTACCGCTGGCCTCTTCCCTCGCCCCTTTCTGTTTTACTTCAATGTTGTGCGTTTGCCTTTCAGAATTATAACAGAGAAGCTGTTAGATTTCGGAAAGTTCCAGAAAAGTAACTTTTATTGTGCTGAAAAAGTGTACTGAAATCGTAAAGAACAAATTAGGGTTAAGCCTTCCAGTTTCCCTAAATTATCAGTTTCTCATTCCAATTCCAGGCGTTGTTGCGGAATAATCAACTTCACTGCTTCCATGAAACTGTAAATTAGTAAAACAAGCATGTCCAATGAAATTCATGAATGCGACTGAAAATACGAAACACACAGGATTTGCTCAAAACATTTTATCCATGAGAAGAAGAAGGGAATTGATGGGAATAGACCATGGAACAAAGCGTAGTATGAGGGAACTGCTGTCAATGACGAGACAAGTTAATCGAGATGGAGGAAGCACGAGTGATCTCTCGGAAAGACGCTAGTGCTACAAGAGGGCTGTCATGTTACGGTCGGAGAAAACGAAACTGTCGACGCTTTCGCGAAGACGGTTGAGCTATGCAGGGATCTTTCCTTATATGACTGGCTGGGGATCAGAGTCTTTTGGAAGAACAGAAGCATTTATCGTGCCAACACAGAGGAAGGCATTATCTGCATATTGGGCCCAACATCCTTGTACAATCATGGTGTGACCTTGTGTAGAGAACTCCTAGTGACATTGAGTCATTGCGCTAACCACGGAAGGATCAAACAGCACCTCCATTGTCTTCAACTGTTTAGTACACACATTTGTGACGGAGGCGCGAAGCGGAACACTTATTGCATAATTTTCGGCTGCCCACAGTGATACCATAAGGTAACTAACAGAGTGTTCAGTGATTTGTGGACGACAACTGTTATGTTCTCATATGAACATGTATTCAGCATTTTAGAAGCAAGCCAAATAAGGACACACCATAAAACTGTTACTGTATAACTCGGCTATCGTGGAAGTGACGGACGCGCACTGTTATTTAAATCAAGGAAGACGAACTTGTGCTGCTATAAACGACAGTCGGAAACCAGATAGGTACATCGCACGTGTAGAACAGTTTTTCATTTAGGATATTCAACTTAATATTGGATAAAGAACAAATTATACTGCACTTAAAATGTTTGTACCACACTCATAAGTCTGTAGATGTAGTTTTTTGAATCTGAAACCTCTTTCTCAGCACTATTACCATTACAGGATATCGCTCTCCCATGGGATACCGCCTAACCGAAGACATCTTCACCGTCGGGCAGGAGAGTTTGTGTGCTTTAAGGATGCTGAGGGCTATTACGGCGGTAGCGAAGCTACTACACGGCCACCCGAGTCAGATAAGCGTCGACAGAGGAATCAGACAAATTGTGCCCTACGTCGTAGGGCAGAGGGGGCTCTAAAGGCCTAGAGGAGCCAACCTTGCTAGAGGAGTAAACCCTTCAAAAAATTTTTTAGAATGGGAGTTGGCCTTAGGACCAATAACCACCACCATAAAAATGTCGTGTTATGCAAACACAACAAGACCCTCCGTTAGTGTGTGGGACACATAGAACATCAACTTGCAAAGGAAAACGACAAAATATTTGGCACTGACAACTTGCATAATGGGACATGGAAAAAAAAAAAACAGAATAAATAGCTGTAGAGATTAAGGGCAGTATATTGGCACTACAGGAAATGACATCACAAGGGCAAGGACAGACAGATACACCATACTATTCTCTGCTTTATAGTGGAGCAGAAAGAGGAATAGGCCAATCTGCAACAATATTTATAATCACAAAATGGATTACGAGAAGTTTTTCGAAAATTGAACCTATAAACAAAAGACTAAGCAGATAGTGAATACAAAGGAAATTTAGGAATACCACGAGAATAACGCGTACGCACCAAAACAACAAGCAAAGGAGCGAATAAAAGAACAGTTTCATGAAGACCAGTGCAAAAATACTACATATCACTAGTTTTGGGTTATTTTAATGTAGAATTTGGGTGACGACGATTTATGTCAGAATATTTTAACGATCTGAAGATGGCGATAAGCCGAAACCGGTCATAAAGTCTAAAGAAATTGTGTAATCAAGAAGGACCTGTGAAAATAAAAGTGCTAAATATAAAATGATCGCTGACTCATATACAGACTTTATATCTTCAATTGACAAACAGAAATGACACTTTGGCTCAAAGAGAATAACTGTACTGAAGTCGCCAGGATTTATGATGGTGTCCTGGAATTTTCAAAAGGTGGCACTTGCTTCATAATAGTGTGTGTGATGACGACGGACATGTTTGCAACATACACCATGCTGACCACAAGGTTATTAAGGTGTTCTTGTGGCATTCCTCCACCGGCGAAGTTGAGAACTGATGGATGGTCGTTGGTACATTTGGACATGCTACAACACGAGCTCGATGGGATTTAAGTCGAAGGAACATGCAGGCCAGTTCATTCGCCGAATAAGCTCTTGTTCCTAGAGCCCCTGCACTGTTCCACAGACTGTTCGATGCAGTCACGCACTGCCGTCCATAAAAACGAAATCAGGATCGAATGCAGCGCTGAAAAGAGACGCATGGTCTTCAGTGTCAGAATAGGGTCGACTGGAGAGTGTACTATGCTCAAAGATTTGAAGATCAGTAAGCCCTTTTAACATTATGCCCTCACTATAACACGTGTTCCACAATATTGCTGGGGTGCTTTACGTATTCACGTGTCTCGCCATATGAGTGCACGTCCAGAATTACTACTCTAACTGTATCTACTCTCATCCGCGAAGAACACGCACTCCACTACTTGTTAGTGCAGTCCCTATGCTCTTGGCACCATCGTGAAGGCTGCCACCGATGTGCGAGCGTCAACAGAACAGAACATGCTCGTCCCCGGGCAAAGAGACCACATCCGTGCAGTCACCGTGCCATGCAAATAGATCATGCCCATCCAGTCACATTGCCGCTGTGGAACGTGAGGTTGGGTACCTTGCAGTGCTGTTAAATGTCGCTACTATTGCACCAGCTGTTTGACATGGATCTCCTCTGGCCTGTTGCACAAAGTAGGGTCACCTGCTGCTTTAGTTGACTGTGGTCGACCACTTTTCTCCTTCGAGCAACAGTGCTTGTGGTCCGCACAGCCCTCCCCCCATGCACGTGAAACAATGGTGTTGAGCAATACCAAACTTGTGACCCACATTCGTCACACTTCGTCCTTTTTCCAGTTTCCCCATTATTCTGATTATTCTTACCCGTGTCAAGACATCCAAATGTTGTCTCTGGGATATGTTATAATGAACACCATCACCGTGCTCCGTAACTGCTCGCTGATTGACACACACAGTGTCTTCCTGTGCCTTTAATTTTCTTGGGCGAGCGCAGGCCCATTTGGTGTTTTAGTCTGGCAGACATCATGCCATATGACTCCTGCTTTCTGTGAGCGACTGGGAGAACCGTGGCAACATGTTTTCATTCGTGTATACCAAGCATGTTAATGTATTACGTCACTTTGTCTTGTCTCATCCGTAAGTTTTGCAGAGCAGTGTAAACATAAAAGGAAAGTCCCAGCAAAACAAAATTAATACTTGACAATAGTACTGAAGAATAACTTGGTGAGGTGTTAGTAAGGACAGTGACACAGAAACAAAGATAGAACTGGCAGTCGTAACGACATAATACATTAGGCACATAGATAATTACAATATAAAATAAATGCAGGAGAGTGGATGAACAGAATGGAAGAAACAGTGTGAAGGAATGATGGAAGACCAGAGTTTAACGTATCACCGCCAACGCCGCCATTAGAGACTGAGCGCAAGCACCGGTCACGGAGAATGGGGGAAGGAAATCGGCCGTGCCGTTTTCAAAGAAACCATCCGGGCATTTGCCTAAAGTGATTTAGGGAAATAACGGAAAACGTAAATCTGGACGGTCGGACAGGCATGTGAGCCGCCGTCTTCCAGAATACGAGCCCTGTTAGTGTGTTGAAAGTATTGGAAACCGGTGATGACTAAGCGATTTAGAAGTGGAGAAATAATGAGCTGCGTCTGGCCATTTAATATTGAATGAGGACTGTAGGCCAAATGTTTGCTGATATCCTCGGCGTGCAACAGCTTAAGG
This sequence comes from Schistocerca serialis cubense, assembly GCF_023864345.2. NCBI lineage: Eukaryota > Metazoa > Arthropoda > Insecta > Orthoptera > Acrididae > Schistocerca > Schistocerca serialis. Next base: position 670,765,838 of record NC_064641.1, on the reverse strand, counting down.
ACCTGGCCTTTGTTTGCTAAGTGGAGAACATGAGGCTGGTAGCTGTGGCATTCCCTCAGTACACGCTCAGCGAATGCGGAGTCATGATTCTGCAAGCTCCAGCTGCGTTCGTGTTGGCCTGATTGGCCAATATAAAGCTTATCACAATCACGACAAGTAATTCTATATACCCCATTGTTGGTATGTAACTCGATCTCGGATCTTACATTCGTTACTTAACATACAGTGGGCTGTGGTGTTCTCCACGTTGAAGGAAATCCTACAGTTCAGAATTTCGGTTGTTGTGCTACACTCTGTGATACCTGTTCTACATGTGGTATTGTACACCACTTGCTACAGCAGAGAGGGTATAGAAGAGGGATGCAGTTTTCAAATTTGTTTCCTACACAAGAAATGGTCTATTAGGACAGGGTTGTAATCACTGGTTGAGGCATAAATTTTATTGTGTCTAAATCTGCTTTACAATTTTCTTTGTATAAGAGATGGTGCATTACTGAGCGGAAAGCTGCAAGTCTGGTTGTTACCGAGTGTTGTGAATGTGAAGGTATTATTGGTCTGTGGTAGTTGTCCTGACTGACCACATCCTGCATAGGAAACTGCCAAATCTGTTTATTATTCCTAATTAAAAGACAGTCCCAGTAAGAGCAAAAAAATGGCTCTGAGCACTATGGGACTCAACTGCTGAGGTCATTAGTCCCCTAGAACTTAGAACTAGTTAAACCTAACTAACCTAAGGACATCACAAACATCCATGTCCGAGGCAGGATTCGAACCTGCGACCGTAGCGGCCTTGCGGACCCAGACTGCAGCGCCTTTAACCGCACGGCCACTTCGGCCGGCCCCAGTAAGAGCACAATAACTCCTTTATTGTCCTTCGGAAAAGCAAAAAAAAAATTTCGTCACAATTTACAATTGCAAATTCACTCCGTATTTTCTGCGGATTCAACCAAAATACAATTTTGCGGCTTTGGCTCTAACTAAGACCACAGAACCAGAACTGTTCACTGAAATGATCAACTCTCGAAGAGCTTTTTTCCAACGCTGAAACCTACTTCTCGGCCTTACACTGTCTTCACCGACGGCACGTCGACGAGAGCTTAATTGAGGGACTGCAAGCCGTCGGCGCATGACTCGGCGAGCTCTTGTCGAAGGGAGCTGTCCTTAGTTTCCTTAAGCAGCTGTTCTCCAGGAAGAGATGTGCTGCCCGTGACCGGATGTAAGCGTGCCCTTGCGATGCAGCCAGCGACCTCTTGTTGTTGCCTGGCGAAGTAGCTAGTGCTCCGTAGCTCTCTTTGCGCCTAATGGCGGTCTGGGGGCATATCTGAAACCTTGCGCGGCTGCTATGGACCGCGTGAGCATCGCTTTCTGTGACTGGCGCATTGTAGTTGTCATGCGTGTTGCGGCAGTTGCCCCTTGGTACTACAGGAGACACATACATGAAAAATTATACGCTCGTCTAGGTCAACTCTGCTGCTCCTTCCAACGTCTGCAGGAAGTGATGTACGACCCCAGAAGTAGGTCAGGTATCACTATGCGCAGAGTGTACCAAAAATACTTGAGTCTTACAACAACAGCATTTCTACTATGTATAAACAGCACAGCACATTGTATTTTCAGTATCAAAGAAAAGATCCTGTTGCTAGCCAAAACTGGGGTGTTCGAAATTACTTGTCCTGATTATCCTAAGTTTTGTACTGGTCAATCAAGCAGAAGTCCTCCTCCGTAATTAACTGGTCAGTGTGTCTGACTACTATGTGAAGGAGAACGGCTCGATTTCCGGTACTGCCAGGTACTTTTCCGTGGTAAGAGGACTGGTACGGGGTGCACACATCCTTTATCACTAAGGAGCTACTTGAGTGAGATGTAGCGGCTCCGATGTCAAGAAAGCTGACAACGAGTGAGAGAGCAGTGTGCTCATCTATCGCCCCTAAATAGTTCACCAAATGACGCCATTTGCAGAGGATGACACGGCGATGGGTTGGTCGGTCCCGACTGGCCCATCAAGGCGTGAACGCGGAGCTGAATTGATCACACACAGGTATAGTAACTAGGTTGCCTGATCATGACTGCAGCTTCAGGTTGCAGAATTACGGGTCAACTTTTGCTGAGTGTGTATTGAGTGAGGGCGAATGGTACCATACACCATTCCGTGTCCTTCACTTCCCAAACAAAGCTATAGAAATACACAAGCATACGGCTCAGAGCCCTGATGTAATATTAAATAACCGAACGCAGCTCAGTACCGCCCCTCTTCCAAACTTCACTTAATCTACACAGTGTGTTCCAGTGCTTTCACCCAACAGTCTATTCTTTATTTCTCAATTTTCCGATACTTGTTTATTTTATTGTGATTGTCTTTATACAGCAGATATTCTGTTGTTGCCATTGTCAATTCCATCTTTTACTTTCTTTCCATATCACTTTCAACATTTAACCTAACGACAACCACTTATTTCAAAGACATTCATGTATGGTTGAAATGGTTCAAATGGCTCTGAGCACTATGCGACTTAACTTCTGAGATCATCAGTCGCCTAGAACTTAGAACTAATTAAACCGAACTAACCTAAGGACATTTCACACATCCATGCCCGAGGCAGGATTCGAACCTACGACCGTAGCGGTCGGTCGGTTCCAGACTGTAGCGCCTAGAACCGCACGGCCACTCCGGCCGGCTCATGTATGGTTACTTTAAATAATGTCGTAATCAGACATGAGAATGTGATAAGAATAGTTCCCACCATTTCATTTGCCAACACGGGGAGAGGGGGATAGTACATGCAGGGTTATTCATAAGCACCTCCGTGTTTCCAGAAGACGACGCAAAAACAATATGGCATGCAGAAAATTAACACGTGCCAATGCAGAAGGAATCTCTCCAAGTTTGTAATTCATATTACAGGCGCACAATTTGGCTTCTTTTGCGATGTGCCATATATCAATACGCGCGTGCAATTCGTTGACATGATGTGTCCAGGAAACCACGACAGCAGCCCCGCTTTGAAAATCTGTTAATTAAGTTGCCTACTTGCAGGCGCGAATTAATTCAATGCCACAGTGCAGAGACCGATGTTAGTATTGGATCTTGAGGAAAGCACAACCTCCTCGTAGAAAGCACTCCGTCTTCAGGTCACGAGTGGCGTACCGGGACCATCCGACCGCCGTGTCATCCTCAATGGTGGATGCGTATAGGAGGGGCGTGGGGTCAGCACACCGATCTCCCGGTCGTAATGATGGTATTCTTGACCGAAGCCGCTACTATTCGGTCGAGTAGCCCCTCAATTGGCACCATGAGGCTGAGTGCACCCCGAAAAATGGCAACAGCGCATGGTGGCCAGGATGGTCACCCATCCAAGTGCCGACAACACCCGACTGCGCTTAACTTCGGTGATCCCACGGGAACCGGTGTATCCACTGCGGCATGGCCGTTGCTACAACCTCCTGGTGCAATCCGTAATTATAATATTTCAGCAAAACATTAGCAGGCATCCTTACAGCAGTAGGACATTGACACTTAGCAATAACATGCACCAATACCCAACGGTTTTTTGACAATCTACCGTGGGACACGTACGCCCGCATGGTAGTCAGAAGGTTAATACTTCTTCAAGCTATTCTTAAATACTGTTGTCACCTACTAATTTTATTTTGATAGGATCGTTAATTCAATTTAAATTCTTTTATGTTCACTGCTTTTCGAATCTAGTGTAAATGTTTTTCCTGGTTTGGACTCTTTGTATTTATTTACTGTTCACCTTTTTACGTTTTTAATTGCATTACCGTGGAGACATCGATGATGATATTTATCGTGTATTCATGCCTCATTCTATATGAGTAACGACATTTTCAATGTTGTTCATGAATACTGTACGGTGGTAGTCACTTAATCTGACAGATCTTGTAACCTGAAAAGCGCTCAATAAAATTAATGAATTTGGTAGAACATACACAGTAATATGTTTTTCATTTATACTTTTCTCGTGTTACAACTCTCTTACGCAGAAAATGTAAATGTCGTGAGACTTGGGCCTCCCGTCGGGGAGACGGTTCGCTGGGTGCAAGTCTTTCGATTTGACGCCACTTCGGCGACATGAAATGATGATGATGATGATGATGATGACAACACAACACCGAATCCCTGAGCGGAAAACATCTCCGACCCAGCCGGGAATCGAACCCGAGCCCTTAGGATTGACATTCTGTAGCGCTGACCACTTTTTCTTTTTTCTTTTTCTTTTTTTTTCATTTTCTTCGGTATTGTTCGATGCGTTTGGTCTGGGCGGACGTCACAAGACATCCGTTCAAGTTGATCGTTGATTTCTTTCCTCAGTTTTTTATTACAGAGGGCGAGCGGCTCCAGACGTTATCCGGCTCCTCTTCACATATTGTAAACAGTAACCGCCCTAGAACATTCCATCTGGGTAGTCCCGAAATTACGTATACATCTTACGCAATCGGCGACGTGAAGTCTTCTCTCTGTTAATAAGAATCTCTAAATCAGAGCACATTTCTAGTTCTATATTCAGTAAGCTTATATTTTATTCATTAAAGGGCAATGCATAACTATTTTGAAAATAAAGAAGCGCTGAACTAACGTAGATACCGTTATATACTAGGTCCCATATTTCATGAGCAAATAAAGCGAACTGTTTCATGAAATAGATGTAAAGAATAGCACCGGCCTACATTTTTTACTTTATGTTTAACAAAGTAAACTGTAACGTCCATGATACTGACGCATTGGCAAACTTTCTGTAAAGTTAGTGACTTTCTCTCTTCTGTTGTCTTCTTCAGTTATATCTTGGCCTGAACTAATGTAACGCCCCTCTTCCTCTGATGCTGCAACATTGTGTTCGTGTGTGACGGAAATGTGTCTCGTTTGTTCAGAGGGAGGCTCATAACGTCTTACTGGGCAATGTCATCTTGCTTTTGTTGCCCAAGTGTACCTTAAGAAAAGTAAAGGACCCCTGAGACAGTTTGTGAATACAAGAGAAGGAGTACTATATCCCTGAAAGCTAAAAGCTAGGTGTGTTGCAACAGTGAATGTTGGTAAGTGATGAGAAGGACCCATTGCGCAAGTTGCTATAAAGCACGGGGTGCAGAACAGCAAACAAATGTCATAACCTTGCTGACAAAAAAAGCGTAAGAAATGATAATACAGAATTTGTCACTGAATTCGAACCCAGCTCTACTGATTTATGAAACAAATTTTACGTGTTATATTCCAAGGAAATATCGTCAACTGAAAAACGTCGAGGGACCTACCTTTCATGAGTAGGGTAACACATCTGATATCCCTGCCACATTAATTCCCACCCTGGAAAATATTCCCGGAAACCGAATTCACATCCTGCCCCGCCAAACACGCAAACGTATCAGTTCAGTATCGGTTTGAACAGAAGCGAGATATATAATGGATTCTGAACAGTAGTACGTGTATGTACAGGGTGTAACAAAAAGTTGTGGCCATACTTTCAGGAATCGTTCCTCACATATGGAAGAATAAAATGTGTTTTACGGACGTGGGTCTGGAATCGCTTTACTTCCATGTCAGCTCTCATTTTCTACTTCTCCTTGTAATCGCATTACTCATGAGAAACGCATAGAACGAGAAGCTACCAGCATTAGATGCAACGTTTTCTTACATGGAATTTTCAGAGTACCCTGTTGGCACGTTTGGTTATACTGTACTGTATGTTGTATTAGTCGACCACAAAATTATTGCACCTGGAAGTAAGGGCGCTGTGGTCGGCTCGTGCGGTTATCTGTGGGCTCGTGTGCCGGTGAGAATGTACTTTGCTGTTCTAACGACAGACAACATGCAAGGGAAGGTATTCGGACTTCCGCAATGTACACAATAGTCGAAAAAATGTTAGTCCTTTATGTTTACTGTAATGTCACCGCGCATTTCCGATAACGGCCACGGCAGGCCAAGGGCAATAATACCGTGATTGCGTAGTAACTCTTCGGCTCACCTCCAGTGTTCTTTGTTCCAATTGAACGAAGGTAATGTTGACAAGCGGCTCATTCACTGCTTGTGCTAACATGCGATTAACTTCGTTGCTGCACTGCCATCAGCTGTTTAGTGTCCATCAGGGATTTTGTTTTCGGTACAGTGAAATGTAAAGGTACTCAACTGCCAACTTGGCTATAACACATTTGCTGTACGGATTAGCAGATGGAAAGAACCGTGGCGCTCAAAGTTTATTCGGGAGAGATTTTCAAAACGACAGTGAGCCGACAGGAGGACTTCTGAAGCAATTTCTCGTCGTCTTATGGAGCACGGGACGCTGGAGTCTAGTATTCGCGACTGGAGGAGGCCTGGAAGGAGGAGGACACCTCAAATGGTGCAGGAACTTCTTCGTGCAGTTGACGATAACCCTAGTGTCAACGTAAGACTGACTGCAACAAGTAATGTTAGCCACATGACCGTCTGCAGAAGTGCTATATGATAACCTGTTGTGCCCTTACCACGTACAGCATGTGCAGGCATTATCGCCAGCTGATTTTCCTGCACGGTTACAGTTCTGTGAAAGGTTCAAATGGCTCTGAGCACTATGGGACTTAATATCTTAGGTAATCAGTCCCCTAGAACTTAGAACTACTTAAACCTAACTAACCTAAGGACATCACACACATACACGCCCGAGGCAGGATTCGAACCTGTGACCGTAGCAGTCCCGCGGTTCCAGACTGTAGCGCGTAGAACCGCACGGTCACCGCGGCCGGCACGAATGGTTCCTTCAGCAATGTGTGAACCCTCACGTTAGTGCACATGTTCCGTTCACGTGTGACTGCAGCGTTCACGTGTGAGACTTCGTTTCAAAGTAGATGACTAATGTGTTGCGGAGTTGTAGGAATTCAACTCAAACAAAGAAATGAACTCGGACGGAAAAATGAGCCGTTCGTGGACCTATGTCCATTCAACATATTTTCTTCCTCTACATGTCATGAATATTTGCTGGAAGTTTTTTACGCCCTGTAGAGCAATATGTCTTGCACCTTTGATTTTATAGATTTAGAGAATACACTAGAGATAGTGATAGCAGTCAGTCGGGTCTCTTCATGCGTTTAAAATACCAAAACAATGAAGTCGACAAAATCGAAACTGCGGTTCAAATCTTACACGTAATGTCAAAAGGCCTGGGCACAAAAATACTAGAAGAACTGGAAACTAATATGAACATGAAAAATCATCAGCATGATATACATCCACAGTTAAACCCTTACACAAATATCGTAAAAGTAAATAAAATTTACCAACTGAAATTCTCACAGGTGTATTAGACAGTGGAAATACCACCGATATAGGCCTATTGTATGACATATAAGAAAATTATTAGCAGCTAACTTGGAAGATTCAATTTAAAATCTCACAAATATTTTGTCATTCAACGAGAAACTAATCTGAGCCTTCGTACATACCCTCTCCCCAACCACCATCTCACACAATACTAGTAACTCTCTTGAAAAAAGTCATTTATCAAAATGTTTGCAGACAACGATGGCACTGAGATTCATGATCATAAAATAAAGACCGAAATACTAAACTTCATCACCAAAACTGCTTCGCCGGAGAGGACTGCTGTGCATTACCTACATTCGACAGTGGCACGGATGCAAAAATGTTAGACGCAGAAATAAGAGAACGCGGAATTGAATATCAGCTCACATCGTTCTAGAGGAGAAAGTGCAAAGCAACTGATGAGGCGTCCGTTATATTCTATATTCAAAATCTTTAGGAACTAGATACTCTACTGGAATCTATTTACAGCGGGTTGCTATATCAACGAAACGTGCCACGTAACTAAAAACCTAAAAGGCACAGGTCATTCCTGATCCATAAGGAAGGTCGCAAGATCGATGCCCAAACCTACAGACTTGCATCAGTGATCTTAGTTTCTTTCAACAAAAAGGAACATACACTCCTGGAAATTGAAATAAGAACACCGTGAATTCATTGTCCCAGGAAGGGGAAACTTTATTGACACATTCCTGGGGTCAGATACATCACATGATCACACTGACAGAACCACAGGCACATAGACACAGGCAACAGAGCATGCACAATGTCGGCACTAGTACAGTGTATATCCACCTTTCGCAGCAATGCAGGCTGCTATTCTCCCATGGAGACGATCGTAGAGATGCTGGATGTAGTCCTGTGGAACGGCTTGCCATGCCATTTCCACCTGGCGCCTCAGTTGGACCAGCGTTCGTGCTGGAGGTGCAGCCCGCGTGAGAAGACGCTTCATCCAGTCCCAAACATGCTCAATGGGGGACAGATACGGAGATCTTGCTGGCCAGGATAGTTGACTTACACCTTCTAGAGCACGTTGGGTGGCACGGGATACATGCGGACGTGCATTGTCCTGTTGGAACAGCAAGTTCCCTTGCCGGTCTAGGAATGGTAGAACGATGGGTTCGATGACGGTTTGGATGTACCGTGCACTATTCAGTGTCCCCTCGACGATCACCAGTGGTGTACGGCCAGTGTAGGAGATCGCTCCCCACACCACGATGCCGGGTGTTGGCCCTGTGTGCCTCGGTCGTATGCAGTCCTGATTGTGGCGCTCACCTGCACGGCGCCAAACACGCATACGACCATCATTGGCACCAAGGCAGAAGCGACTCTCATCGCTGAAGACGACACGTCTCCATTCGTCCCTCCATTCACGCCTGTCGCGACACCACTGGAGGCGGGCTGCATGGTGTTGGGGCGTGAGCGGAAGACGGCCTAACGGTGTGCGGGACCGTAGCCCAGCTTCATGGAGACGGTTGCGAATGGTCCTCGCCGATACCCCAGGAGCAACAGTGTCCCTAATTTGCTGGGAAGTGGCGGTGCGGTCCCCTACGGCACTGCGTAGGATCCTACGGTCTTGGCGTGCATCCGTGCGTCGCTGCGGTCCGGTCCCAGGTCGACGGGCACGTGCACCTTCCGCCGACCACTGGCGACAACATCGATGTACTGTGGAGACCTCACGCCCCACGTGTTGAGCAATTCGGCGGTACGTCCACCCGGCCTCCCGCATGCCCACTATACGCCCTCGCTCAAAGTCCGTCAACTGCACATACGGTTCACGTCCACGCTGTCACGGCATGCTACCAGTGTTAAAGACTGCGATGGAGCTCCGTATGCCACGGCAAACTGGCTGACACTGACGGCGGCGGTGCACAAATGCCGCGCAGCTAGCGCCATTCGACGCCCAACACCGCGGTTCCTGGTGTGTCCGCTGTGCCGTGCGTGTGATCATTGCTTGTACAGCCCTCTCGCAGTGTCCGGAGCAAGTATGGTGGGTCTGACACACCGGTGTCAATGTGTTCTTTTTTCCATTTCCAGGAGTGTATACTACGCTCGTGATTAAAAACGTTTCTCGAGGACGAAGAACGTCGGTGTATGAATGAAGATGATACCCGAAAGTACCCATCGTGTGAAACCAAGTTTGATCTCTCCGTTCAGTGCAGTGTGATATGACTGAACCACGTTGTTGTTCATGATACATGTACTGATTTGTCATATAAAGTCTTTAGCCTGTAACGCTATTCACAGACAACACAGTTGTGCTATGGGAGCTGACGTCGTTTCAAAATAGTGACGAAACCCAGAGATTTTGTAGATGACGGGATTCTGGAACAGCTATTTTTTTGAGAAATCATCTGGAAAATATTTTAAACGTGTAGACTTGTGTCATTATTAACAGTGTCTTCATATGGCGACCAAATTTTCATTTTCTGCATCGGTGAAAAACTGAAGCAGACGTAACACCCAAATATGGCCAATGTTGTACTTCAGCATAAAATTGGCATTGTTCACAGAAGAGGCGCCAGTTTAGCCACATTATGTTATTGTGAATAATCTGAAGTGCAGCACTGTTCACAAGAGGAAACGATTTGTTACAAATAATTTAGAAACATTTGGAGCTTAGAATAAAAATAAATCTTAAGAAGAGCAAAAAAAAATAAGGCCAATGCCGTACTTGAGCATGGATTTGTACCTGAGAAAGGAGTTGAATTACAAGATAAAGGTAAAATAGTGTGACTGAAGGTGCCGCATTATTAATAAAAACATTCATAAGCTATAAGGTAGAATAAGGACAGGCCTCAACGAAATGTCTGTTAGTAACAAATCTGATAAGTACCGTGCGCAACGAGGGGTCTTACAAGCCTTTTGAGACGAAACGCACAAACCGCTTCCCGTCGTGACGGTGCTATCGTCGTCCCGTACCCCACATTGAAATACACCAACGTAGAGCAACATAAGTCTGTGTACCGATGTATCTTCTATATTTTTGTTGAGTCATCAGTCTTCTGATTGGTGTGATACCACCCGCCACGAATTCCTCTCCTGTGGCAAACTTTTCATCTCAGAGCGGAAAGTGCTACTTACGTCGTCAATTATTTTCTGCGTGTACTCCAATCTCTTTCTTCCCCTTTACAGCTCTCTCTAACACCATGGATGCTATTCCTTGATGTCTTAACAGATATCCCATCATCCTGCCCCATATTTTCACTGTATTCCATATATTCCATAGCTCGCTGATTCTGCGGAGAGCGACCTCATTCCTCATCTTACAAGTCCACCTAATTTTCAGCATTCTCCTGTAGCATTACATCTCAGAGCCTTAAATTATGTTGTGCTCCTATTTTCACTCAGTCCATGTTTCACTACCATACAAAGATATCCTCCAAACGTAAATACTAAAAAATTTCTTCCTCAAATTAAGGCCTACTAGTAGGTTTCTCTTGTTCCGGAATGCCCTTTTTGACAAGCTAGTCTGTTTTTTATGTCCTACTTGCTCCGTCCATCATGTGTTATTTTCTTGCCTAGAGAGCATAATTCTTAACTTCGTCTACTTCGTGATCACCAATTCTGTTGTTAAGTTTCTTGCTGCTCCATTTGTGCCACTTCTCAATACTTTCCTTTGTTTTCTATTTACTCTCAATCAGTATTCTGTTCATTCGATTCAACAGAATCAGCAATTATTCTTCACTTTAACTGAGGACAGTGATTTCATCAGCAAATCTTATCACTGATATTCTTTCACCCTGAATTTTAGTCCCATTCTGGAATCTTTCTTTTGTTTTCGTCATTGCTTCTTCGATGTATAGACTGAACAGTAAGGGCGAAAGACTACATACCTGTGTTATACCCTTTTTATTCCGAGCCCTTATTTCTTTGTCTTCCAAGCTCTTGTACATTTCTAGCTCATAGGGCAGCCCCACACATTTAACACCACAGAAAGTGACCCTAAACTGATAAACTGAATGGGCAACAATTTTATTAAAGAGAAACTCCGTACGATAATTTCTTACGTGTCCTAAAACTAGTGCTCGTAGTACAGTGCCGAAGTAAAGTGAGATGAGTATTTAAAATAGATATGTTTTGTGCTGAAGCGACCGCACATCTGGCCCCTTCCCGCACCCACCTTCGGATTCTGTCTCCTGCCTGGGCCATACATGTCGTATCGAAAGATGTGTTTCCAACTTGTTCTTGATCTTCCACTTCTTTTAAATGAATTGGTTCACAGTAATAGAAATGGTATTTGTTGTTCTGCATTTTAGCTCTTCTGATCGCCCCTGTAGCCAAGTGTCTCGTTCTATTCTCCTTTTAATTCCACAGTATTGCGGTGTTTGTACAACCTCAATGGTTTGTTATCTTTCCTTGTCTTTCCCTCTTGAGAACACTAATCCATAATAGCGTCAAAATGTATTCTCCCTGTTTTTCGTTCAAAAACAAGCAGTTTATCTTCATCTTTATTTGTGAAAGCCAGAGTCTTGCATCTATAGGCAACACACTGATAGACTGACAGACAAAGGTTTCAAAGGGTCAAGAGATGGTATTTTTCTCAGACTGTCCGTAAAGCTGTACACTGCTCTGTTAACAGCCGACAAGCTTGGATTAATTTCAGTTTCGTTTCGTTCCTCTTTTCTAGAAAGGCTTGCTAGATATTTAAGACATATAACTCTCGTGATGCTGAATAGCCTACGGCCACGAAGTCACCTACCAGTTTTATTCGTGAGAAGATACTGCGATTTTTTTTTCACTGACATTCATAAGAATTTTTAAGTAATTTAGCATCATTTTTTGAGGATTTCCCTTTAGTTTCTTATTAGGTCATATCAAATGGCTCTGAGCACTATGGGACTTAACATCTATGGTCATCAGTCCCCTAGAACTTAGAACTACTTAAACCTAACTAACCTAAGGACATCACACAACACCCAGTCATCACGAGGCAGAGAAAATCCCTGACGCCGCCGGGAAACGAACCCGGGAACCCGGGCGCGGGAAGCGAGATCGCTACCGCACGACCATGAGCTGCGGACTAGGTCATATCACCTGCATACGAAAGCCTAATTATGTTGATTGGTCCAGGGTGAATCATTATGAGATCTCTTTTCAAAAATAGTACATTAATTTTGTCCAAGGGGATGTTAATGTAAAGGAGACCAGATATCGTTGTCTTATCGTTGTTGAGTGTTTGCTCTAAACTGACCAGTGTATCCAAAAGGCGTTACAAATCTCTGTCGAATGTTTCTTCTATGCACATTACCACTTAGTGAGTTAATGTTAATGACATTTTAAATTCTCTCACTATATTTATCATTTTCTGGCAGTAGACGCAGATACACGTCGTTTTGAAATCCACAAAGGGAAGGTGAGTGTAAGCATTCAGTTCCTAGTCCTTCTGTTACCGGTTAGTTGAAAAAGTATGGCCTAGTGTAGAGGCTCTTGCGCGGAAGACACACTTATGCTCTTCAAGGGAGAATGAGATGAATAAATGTATCTGCTCCCTAAAGTCAATAATTCGTGGGAAATAAAAGTAATTACAGCGTATCAGTATTCCATTGGTCCAGTTGACGCACTTCCCTCTTTTTATATATTTAATTGCAATTGCCTCACTCAATTTCCTGCGTTTGATTAAGTATTAATTAATTGATATCTAATTTGTGCATCCCAAGTTGACACATCCAACCACAGAATTGACCACTGTATAATTGGCTCCGTAATATGGGAGAGGATTGTCTAAATAAATCGGTCGTCAAACACACATCATGAAATTTAATGAGTTTACCACCTGTCTCCAAATAACGCAGTTGACTGACGTATGCTCATGCCCTGAGGGCACCACAGTTGGCCCCAGGTAAGACTGTAATTACCAACCTGCAGCTGTGGACATACATAAATGATGAAATTAAATATATATTATCACAAAGTATGCTTTGGTAATTTTACTCCACTGGATTATAAAACGCCATGTACGTGTTCTGAACAATCAGATTTTAGGAGAAGACTCGTCTCTGGCATTAAAGCTAAGCGAATGCTGTCAGTAAGCGTTCGATAGTATTTATTTCCTTCCCAAGAAACAATATAAGAACGCAACGCTGTTGAAATACCAGTGTAGTATCTTAATACAATCGATAAATAAATTTTGCAACACTGCCGGTCTGAGTGGCCGTGCGGTTCTAGGCGATACAGTCTGGAGCCGGGCGACCGCTACGGTCGCAGGTTCGAATCCTGCCTCGGGCATGGATGTGTGTGATGTCCTTAGGTTAGTTAGGTTTAATTGGTTCTAAGTTCGGCGACTGATGACCCCAGAAGTTAAGTCGCATAGTGCTCAGAGACATTTGAACTATTTTTGATTCTGTAACACCATTCAGAATCAATTTAATTGTTAAAGTAATACAGAAAATGCATGAGTCTTTCGCTAAATTATAACAACCCTAGAAACACTAAATAATGGTAATGTACCTGGTGCACACACAGTCATACGCTAGACTAACAGTGTTCCGAGTACTATGACTGTCTGATCTGCTACAGTACGATTGATGTGAATAGTTATTAACAATTTTATGCAAAGTGATTCAGTGATGATGTTACAATGTTTAAGATTGTAGGGTAGGTAACTTACAGAGTCGGTAGTATGGACCAAATAAAAGAAAAAGAATCTCTTACTCATGGGCTCCAAATTGTATACCTTCAGACCTGTCCGGCCGCTGAGAAGGGTAAATGTATCAATTCGAGGTAAGGGACCCTGTTCCGGAAACGACGGGATCGAAATTAAAAGCGAGAATCGTTTTTGACCCTCCCACAGAGTAATACATTTACTATCGCTAAGATTGTAGGGTAGGTAACTTACAGAGTCGGTAGTATGGACCAAATAAAAGAAAAAGAATCAATTACTCATGGGCTCCAAATTGTATACCTTCAGACCTGGCCGGCCGCTGTGGGTGAGCGGTTCTAGGCGCTACAGTCAGGAACCGCGAGACCACTACGGTCACAGGTTCGAATCCTGCCTCGGGCATGGATGTGTGTGCTGTCCTTAGGTTAGTATGGTTTAAGTAGTTTTAAGTTCTAGGGGACTGATGACCTCAGATGTTAAGTCCAATAGTGCTCAGAGCCAACCTTAAGACCTATGAGCACTTGTTCACTTTTGATGCTGTGAAGTATATCTCTTCTACTGAACAACTGACCATAGTTCTTAAGGTGTGCATTTTACCTCCCATGTTTGAATGGCATCTTCCAAATCGGTCGTTTTCGGATCAGAGTCCTCTTCTTCATATGAAGATGGTATCTGTTTCCGAAAGAACAGATGCCATTGATGATCGTGCAGCTTCTCTAGAATGAAATGATAATTAAATCTAAACCCTTAGCACTGACAGGTGTTGTTGATATACATCAGTGGGGACAGCTGAAAATGTGTGCCCCGACCGGGACTCGAACCCGGGATCTCCTGCTTACATGGCAGATGCTCTATCCATCTGAGCCACCGAGGGCACACAGTACGACTGCAGGGACTTATCTCTTGCACGCCTCCCGTGAGACCCACATTCACAACTGTCCACAATGTGGGTCTCACGGGCGGCGTTCAAGGGATAAGTCCCTGCAGTCGTACTGTCCTCTGTGCCCTCGGTGGCTCAAATGGATAGAGCATCTGCCATGTAAGCAGGAGATCCCGGGTTCGAGTCCCAGTCGGGGCCCACATTTTCAGCTGTACCCCTGATGTATATCAACAACAACTGTCGGCAGCTAAGGTTTTCGATTCAATTATCATTCCTCTTCTTCAAACTGATACATTTTCCCTTTTCAATCATCCCCGAAAGTTTGTAACATTACCACGGAATCATCCTGTTTAACGTGCATCGTGTTGAAATTAGGCGATGGTGAACGCAGAAGTAATACAAAAAAAATAGTGATCCAGAACGAAATGGCTTGACAGGTTAGTTGTTTTCCAATTTTAACGCAAAATAAAAAAACAAGTGCACTCTAAACGACGTTGTGCCGGCATTGCTTAGTACTTAGCGAAGTAAGATACTACTGGTTTGTTAGTAGTCACAGTTCTTAATAAGTGTGCTTAGTCCCGATTAGAAAACAATAAAGTGCTCGTAAACGTTGGTGTGAGAATGTAGTAGAGATTCTGATGATTAACTCTCGTAAACAACAGTACCATGGATTTCAAACTGATATTAATTTTCGACATTTTAGGCACATTACTTGTAATCATCGACAGGCGAGAATTCGCGCAATCTGTGTACAGCATGTGGTATGGTTGCTCAAGATTATTGTAAAGGTGAATAATAACCTCTACGCAGATAATCAAGTGGTTCACAGCAGCGTGTTTTTTCAGCTACTGGCGACTCGCACACAGTAACTTTACCAAAGCCTTACCGGCTGTACTGACACAAACGGTCACGCACGCGCGCGAACGCGGGCACACACACACACACACACACACACACACACACACACATCATAAAAGTTCGATCTTACTGAATAAATAACTACCCTTACCGACTACAGTTCTTCGAGTTAGAAGCACTGATTAGACTTTCAGGACATTAAAATCAAAGAGAAATACGCAGAAGAGAAGCGTTGTGAAGAAAGGATGGGCCTAATTTCGGGTGGTCCTGATCATTGCCTTATGTACCTCTCAATTTTTTTTGTAATTTTGTAACTACTCATACACATAAGGCTATCTGAAGGTGAGGTAGTAAAAGAACTTGACAAGTTCTTCATGTAGTTTTATGTATTTTAGAATCGAGTTATGAGCTGCACTGCAGTTAAAACATATATGCTTACTGGAATCAACCTCCACTCAAGGAAGTGAAAGCAGACTTTCTACAGGATATGTGAAGAAATCGATAGAGAAATGATCGCCAAAAGGATGGAGTCAGAATATAGAAAATTTCAAATAATTAGTGGAGATGCCGGCCATTGTGGACGAGCGTTTCTGGCTCTGAGCACTATGGGACTTAACTTCTGTCGTCATCAGTCCCCTAGAACTTAGAACTACTTAAACCTAACTAACCTAAGGACATCACACACATCCATGCCCGAGGCAGGATTCGAACCTGCGACCGTAGCAGTCGCGCGGTTCAGGATTGAGCGCCTTAACCGCGAGACCACCGCGGCCGGCAACGAGCGTTTCTAGGCGCTTCAGTCCGGAACCGCACTGCTGCTACGGTCGCAGGTACGAATCCTGCCTCGGGCATGGATGTGTGCGATGTCCTTAGGTTAGTTAGGTTTAAGTAGTTCTAAGCCTAGGGGACTGATGACCTCAGATGTAAAGTCTAATAGTGCTCAGAGCCATTTGAACGAATTACTGGAGAATTTAAAAGCAAAGGGTCTAAATTATTAACTGTCGATCCGGTCATTGATGTGTCTATTCTCCTTCTGTAGTCTTAGCAACTGTCATACTATACATTGGCTACAGAATATGAGTCATGCGGTAAGAATACAGTACCGTCGCAAGTAAATGAGATGAACAGTGATAGTATATGAGATGCTACACAGACCTCTCCCAAAAATGAAAAGAACAAACGAACGGGTGTGAACTTTGTTACAACAAAGGAATTCAAAAATCAAAATTTCCAAAACGGAACGCAACGGTCATAACATGCGGTACTTGTGTAGATCAACTACGAGGTAAATAAGTCCGGAGGTCCTTCCTTATAAGTCGCTGTTGCAAACGACAAAAAAAACGGTTCAAATGGGTCTGAGCAGTATGGGACTTAACTTCTGAGGTCATCAGTCCCCTAGACTTAGAACTACTTAAATTTAACTAACCTAAGGACATCACGCACATCCATGCCCGAGGCAGGATTCGAACCTGCGACCGTAGCGGTCACGCGGTTCCAGCATGTAGCGCCTAGAACCGCACGGTCACTCCGGCGGGCTGCAAACGACACAAACATCAATCTGAATACAGCAAACAGACGCGTCAATGACCGGAGAGAGTTCATAATTTTGTAATAAACGTGCAAGAGGGAGATTTGAACACCATGACCACATAAGCACGACGCCGTGGTTATTCAAAGTCGCTCGAAGTTACACATCTTGAGCTTGGGCCGTTCACTGCTTCTATTATGCTTCTGTTTTCACAGTTCAGTACACCTTTTTCCTGTTTTCACGCTATATCTGTGTTCAATGGGCCATTTTACCACTAAATATGAGGGGGCTGAGACGGTGGGTTTCCCTTGTTAAAGATAGTTACCGCACAGGCCTTTAGTTGTGTTTGTGTACGACACGGCTACGTCAGACGTGTAACGTCCACAAGTTGTCCAGTTTCAGGCACAACAGATTCAGCTACCCAGGCCGCGCCGCAGCAATCTAAATCTGCCTGTTCTCCTAAGTTCTGGCAATTCAAAACACAGCAGGAGGACTGGACTGAATATTTTGCTCATATGCAGATATTCAGCATATTACACATAAAGTAAGGAGCGGCTTACCTGCTTTATTTGAAGTATTGGTGTTGAAACTTATCGGCTTTGCAGCAGACTTTCCCCTACAACTTTCCCTGAGAATGTTGTCCACGACAAATTGGTAGAAGCTTTAGAGAAGCATTTTGATGACCAATACCTGTTGCAGCTGCGAGGTTTTCATTTTTCAAATTGCTTAGGAACTCAGTGCGAACTAACAAACAAGATTTGAGAGGCTTACCCAGACACTGCACGTTTAAATGTGAATGTGGCAAATATTATAGCGAAGATATGTTGCACGATGACATTACCCAAAATGTGTCCGACAGTCGTCTCAGAGATCAAATTCTCAGATACCCAGATCCCACTCTCAAGTGCGTTCTCGACTTGCTGGTTCACTAAGACACACCTTAACATTGTGGTGATGGAACTTGAGTCCAGTTGTTCAGGACAGTAAAAGCAGTAAAGAGCACGTACGCGCAGGTTCCACGCCATGACCCGCGCGTTCCGGCTCAGCCCGTGCAAAGCGGCGACAGTAGTAAACACTCGTCTAGCGCTAAGCAAATAGTAAGCAAAGTGAAGTCATGTCCTCAATGCTTCGGGGCACATAAACGACAAGCCTGTCCTTGTAGGGAGGCACAGTGCTTTAAATGGGCAAATGGGGACAGTCACCAATCAGTCTGCGTGAAAAAGCGATTTCAGAACAAGTCAAGTGTTCTTTCATTCAAAAAGCAAGATAATAGTGTGAATGTAATTGTGTCAAAACCACTTTCTGAGGCGAACAGTGTTTTGTGCGTACGCAGATCGACACAAGGGCATCAGTTACTACGTTAAAGAGGCGTTTATACGATGGATTAGATCTGCAAGACATTCAGAGTCACAGTCTGTACCATGTACTTTCAGTTAAGGTGATATTACGATTCTTGGCGTTTGCAGTTTCCCTGCTACTATCAAGAAAGTAACAAAAACAGTTTCATTTGTGATGCACAAAATACAATCCATATATTTTAAGCATGGCGGCCTATAACTTGTTTGGTTTGCAAATTCAGGACAAATTTTTGTCTGTCAACACATTCATGCCTAACGAAAGTGTAGGTACACCGTGTAATGAATTTCAGGATCTGTTTCAAGGTGGTGGTGTTGGTGGCTAGTGTTTAACGTCCCGTCGACAATGAGGTCATTAGAGACGGAGCGCAAGCTTTGGTTAGGGAAGGAGTGGGAAGGAAATCGGCCGTGCCCTTTCAAAGGAACCATCCCGGCATTTGCCTGAAACGATCTGTTTCAAGGCCCTTTAGGCAAGGCCAATAATTTTGAAGCTAATTTTGCTATGAAAGCAATTGCACAACCGAAATTCTTCCAGGCACAGTTAGTCCCGCATGCCATTACGGCCAAAGTAGCAACAAAACTGTAATAATGACAAGAGCAAGGTTTCGTGGAACCGGTCACAGCAAGAAAATGGGATTCTATGTTAGTCGCGTTAACCAGGCCAACAGCAGTTTACGCATCTGTGCAGATTTTAAGTCCACTGTTAATCCGCAGACTATTGTTGTATCCTACCTATTACCCGTACCAAAGGAACTCATGGTGCTGGCAGATATTTTTCAAAAAAAGATTTGAAAGATACCTATCTGCAGATTCACTTAAACAAGCAGTCACAGCTGTTCTCTGTCATAAATACGCACATGGTTGTATTAAGATTTCTGCGTTTACCTTTCAAGAGTGCTTCAGCGCCCGTCATTTTTCAACAGCGCCTGGGGCAGCTAACTGCCATCATGTTCCAGTTACTTGGACGACATAGTGGTTTCCGGTTGCATACTGAAGGAACGCTTAGCCAATTTGCGTACATTGTTTGAAATGGTATCCTCAGCAAGCCTACGTTGTAACAAGAGTAGGTGTTCTTTCTTTCAAAGCGAGACTGCCTATTTGAAACACGTAATCAATGTGCGAGGCATTCACCCGTCATAAGCAAGTCTCAGAGCTATCCATGATTTGCCAGTGCCATATAATGTTCAGGAACTACAAGCTATGTTAGGCAAGCTGACGTACTATATTTTGATTTATTCCGAATGCTGGCCAGATCGCAGCTCCCCTGCATTCCCTCCATAGAAAGAACGTTCTGCTTGCGTTGTCAAAAGAATGTGTATCACCCATCAAGAAGCTGAAAGATGCATTATTAAGTGGTACATGTCTAAGACATTTCGAACCGCCCAAACTAGTCGTTTTGGTGGTGGATACTTCCTCTTACAGGACTGGGGCAGTTTTGTCTCATCAAATCAAAGGTGCCCAACTATCGATCGCTTTAGCATAGAAACTGTCAAAAAAGACACAGTGCATCTCTCACCATCATCTATGGAGTTACTAAGTTTCACAAATATTTGGATGAGGAAAAGTTCTTCCTAGAGATGGATCACAAACAGCTGACATCTTTGCTCAGCCTGTCCCACCAAGCACCGCGCAGAAATTCAGCACTGGTTGCTCATTTTGTCAAATTCTCAGTACGAGATTCTGTACCACCCAAAAAGCATGCGCCGGCCGCTGTGGCCGAGCGGTCGTAAGTTCGAAGCCTGCCTCAGGCATGGATGTGTGTGATGTCCTTAGGTTAGTTAGGTTTAAGTAATGGTTCAAATGGCTCTGAGCACTATGCGACTTAACTTCTGAGATCATCAGTCGACTAGAACTAAGAACTAATTAAACCTAACTAACCTAAGGACATTACACACATCCATGCCCGAGGCAAGATTCGAACCTGCGACCGGAGCGGTCGCTCGGCTCCAGACTGTAGCGCCTAGGTTTAAGTAGTTCTAAGTCTAGGGGACTGCTGACCTCAGATGTTAAGTCCCATAGTGTTCAGAGCCATTTGAACCATTTTGAACCAACAAGCATGCACCCAAACACTGGCACACTGGCACGGCTTCTGCTGGGACTGACCTGTATTTGACCAGTCAGAAGGGCCATATTTCTTTGTGAATCCTTAGGAAGCAGCAATGCTTAGGAAATTCCCCATTATACCTCGTATGGTCGCCCAGGCAACAGCAGTAGATCCAAATTCGCAAGTTTTACTATAGTACAAAGGTACTGGTTAGCCCCGGCCTGTCAACAGAACACCAAATGCTTTAGTTCATCGTTACTTCAAACTGCAGCACGCTACGTATGAAAAAAGGGTGATTCTCCTCCACACGCAATCAGATCAATCTCGAGCAGTCATTCTCAAGTAATTGCAACAGGAAGTGCTTCGGTTATTGCACTGTAGTCACTGGTGCACAGTCAAAACCAACCGTTCGCCCAACTCCATTGTACATTGGTCAGAATGGGCAAGTAAAATGAGAAAATGACTACAAGTTTCCAGGCCTGTGTGAAGCACCAAGCTGGTCTCCCACACTGGTTTCTCGAATGGCCTCATGCAACTGTCCCATGACAGACACTGCATATTGATTTCGCAGGACCGTTTTGGGATATCAGATGAGTAATGGTGGTGGATGCCTTCAGTAAATTCCCGTTCGTTGTTCCAGCGTAGTCTACAACTGCGACTTAGTCGAAGCACTGCCATCAATATGTCACAACGAGGGACTCTCTGTAGTCATTGTCTCAGATAATGAACCACAGTTTGCTTCAAGAGATTTTCAGTGGTTATGTGAAGTCAACGGCGTCCAACATGCAGCACGTGCACCGTTTCATCCCTCATCCAACGGTGAAGCCAAACACCTCATCCAAACATTCGAACAACAAATAGCTAGATTTCGTGCTCCCCATCCTCGGGAGCAAGCTCTTCGGACATTTGTGTCATTCTACCGCTACAACCACGTGAAGGAAAATCACCAGCACTGTTACTAAATTTCCGTTGCCATCAAACTCTACTGCATCTCCTACATCTATAATAGCGGACGACAAGGTATTCTTGTAATAAATCATATAAGATTGATGGTCTTGTATTTTATAGCATTTTCGGAGCCCGCCGCGTATGGGAACGCAGTACAATTCTTCAATTGCAGGATCGTTCAATGTTCTCATTGAAGGTCCGGACGGAGTGCACAGACGGCACTAAATTCTAATTCACCTCTGTCGGCTGCGTGATGCTGTCGCAGATTTTTCAGTTAGAGATTCGGGACTGCTGGGTGTGAGCCGATGGAGACAGGTGAGCACCGATTATGTCTTCACAGCACTAGCAGCATCAATTGTCATGCAAGGATCTCCTAGTTTCCAGTCATCAGTACGCCAGCAATCCACAGGATACAGAGATGTCAAACACACCTACGGAAAATCCGCATCTGGTCCCAGGTGTGAGTCTTATTCTCAGTTTATTTTGCCGATGTTGGCAGGCATTCGCAAGGCGGTTGCCGGGACGCAGGCAAGGATGCTGCATTGGCCGACGCATTAAACGCTGCCTCGTCGGGGACAGACGACAGTGAGGAAGTCTGAGGGGAGAGGAACGTGATATCGTCTCACTATCGACACCAAACCGAGGGCGTTATCACAAAAGGCACTGACGTTGCCAGCGCAAGTGCAGCGGCGGTCCACCAGTGGTCACTACTGCAACGGGCGCCGTCTAATCCCGAGCGGCACCGGGTTCACGCCCCTTTTGTGACAGCGCCGCCAGGGCGGAAGACTCGATTGTACATAGAGACGCCACGTCCACTTACTCTTCGGGGTCCCAGCCAGTCTAGTCCGAGGAGTCGTCACTCTTCGAGTCACACTCCTACGTCACGACTGCATCAGCAGGGTCACTTCGCAGTACAGTGACGTACATCGCCATTCAATATTTACGTCCCCTCACAGAATTCAGCTCACGGCTAGGACAGTCAGCTTCGTAGAATTTTGAGATAAACAGACGCGACAGAACTATTGTGCGGAGACTTACGACTATGAATGTCAACGTAATCAGTAGGCGAAGGACTTTGTACTACATCACCCGCAGATCTTCGATGTATAAGTTGACTATTTATAGTGTATCTATTTGGTACTGATGTTTGTTTACTCATACCATGTTAGATGAATGCTTCAGTTCCCTGCGTCTTCCTCAACGCTTCTGTATTTTGTACGCGTATCTACCACTCGGACACATTTGGTTCAGCGCTGGCCCTAAGTGCCATAACAAAAACAATTACCACACTAGGCTAATCTGGGACAGCTCTATCGAATGGGCACATAATATTCCGCTCTAAAAATCATTTTGTTTGTAACGGTGTGTGTTGCATGAAAGACGTGATGAGCACCACCTTTTTTTTTTGACTGTCGAAATACTAGAGAAAATGTGCCTGACATCTCTTAGAAGTTACATCATTTATAAAGATTACACGTTGTTTACAACTGTTCGTAAAAATTTCGAGAAGTTCTTGACCGACTTACAGTTTTTACACGATACTCTATTGAAGGTTCGGGCGGATGGAGGCTACATATTTTAATACATATGGGGTATAAATATATGTAAAACGCAAAGAGGAAACGTTGTTAGCAAAAATCTCAGGATGTTCGTAATCAATGTACTTCAGAGTTTTACACGATGCGCTAAGAAACATTTGGACGAACATGATCTATATATTTTTTTTAACAAAAAATTTAACGTGTTCTTTTAAGAATGATAGAGCCAAAAATTCTGCACTGTGCTGTGAAAATCTTTCTTACAGTACATTTCAACTAAGGTCTAAACGAGAAACTCAGACGACTCGGCTACAAATTCCTGGACCATCGCTATCGCGTGCAGAATTGTAGGGTTACCCTTAGTAGGTCAGGCGTGCACTACACCCAGAAAGCGGCTTCTAGGGTAGCGGAGTACGTGTGGCGTGCATTTAGGGATTTTTTAGATTGGGGAAACGCTCCCTTGGGACCAAAGACGATTTGCCTGACAAATTAGCCACGGTGTCCTCAGAGAACGTTCGTTGTCGCAGATAAGAGAGAGAAAGGGTGAGTATGAACTGAGCAAACTGCAGAAGCATCGAGGGAAGGTCCCAGAATTAGTATCGCTTATTCAAGGTTATGTATGATGCATATACAATATTAGGAATAGAAAGCTGGTTGAAAGCGGTCGTTAATAACAACGAAATGCTAAGTTCAGACTGGAATATTTATCGTAAGGATATGTGAGCCGCCAGTGGTGGCGGCCTGTTTATTCCAGTACAGACTTCGATAAAATCGAGCGAGGTAGTCACAGATTCCGATTGCGAATTAATCTGGATGAAGTTAAGCATCAAAGGTCGGACAAAAATGGTAATCGGACGCTTCTATAGACAGCCTGGGTCATGAGCTATAGTGGTAGAGCGCTTAAGAAAGAACTTGCAGAGTATCGTTGATAATAATTTTCGTTCTCATGCTGTAGTAATAGGTGGTGACTTCAATTTGCCAGGTACAGATTGGGAGTGTGATGGTATCAAAACTGGTGTCAGAGACAGGGAATCATGTGACATTGTTCTGGACGTCTTGTGCGAAAATTACTTCGAACAGATAATTACATACCTAAATCGTGAGGATAACGTCTTAGACCTTCCGCAACAAACAGTCCTGAACGTATTGAATCAGTTAACGTAGAGGAATTTATCGGTGATCATAACGCTTTGATAGCATTTCTGACAACGGGTCTGACAAATAATGTTAAGAAAGGAAGGAAGAGATTTTTGCTTTGCAAGAGTGACAGGATACAAATTTCAGATTATCTTGGCTGTCAGCATCAAATATTCGGTGATGAGGACGAAGACGTGGAGGTCACATGAAAAATTCAAAGGCATACTGCAATATGCCCTACGCAAGTATGTTCCGAGTTAGGTCTTAAGCGATGGGAAACACCCACCATGGTTTAATAGCCGTGTTAGAGAACTATAGCGTTGGAAAAGAGAACTTCATCTCTTATTCAAGAGGAGTAAAAACTTAGCTGACAAACAAAAGCTGAACAAAGCGAAAATGAGCGTAAGGAGAGCAACGAGAGAATTGTTCAATGACTTTGAAAGTAAAAGTTTGTCAACCGATCTGAGTAACAACTCTTAGAGGTTTTGGTCGTATGCAACATCAGTAAGTGGGTCAAGGTGATCTATTCATTCACTCACTGAGCATGCTCCACCGAAGCGGAAGGTAACAGAGATAAGGTGGAAATACTGAATTCGGTCATCGGAAATTATTTCAGTGCAAAAGATCGTAACACGGTCCCTCCTTTCAGTCACCGTACGAACGTCTAAATGGCAGATATTAAGATAATCGATCGCTAAATATAAAAACAACTACAACCGCTTAACAGTGGAAAGGTGTTAGGACCAGATGAGATACCTGTGAGATTCTATAAAGATTATTCGAGAAAACTTGCTCCCCTTCTAGCAGTAATTTATCTTAGTTCGCTTGAGCAACGAAGGGTATCTAGTGACTCGAAGAAAGCGCAGATTATTCCCGTTTTTAAGAAGGGATGTAGGACTGATACAATTATAGACGTACATCGTTGACGTCAATCAGATGTAGAATTATGGAATATGTTTTATGCTCAAGAATTATGACTCTTTGGAGAGTGAAAATCTCCTTTATAAAAATCAACATTGATTTCGCACACAGAGATCCTGCAAAACTCGGCTCTCTCTCTCCACGAGATCCACAGCGCCATAGAGAGCGGCGTTTGGATTGATGCCGTGTTCCTTGACCTCAGGAAAGTATTTGACACCGTCCCGCACTGTCGTCTGGTGAAAAAAAATACGATCTGATCGAGTATCGGAGCTGACAACTGAATTCACGATTTCCTTGCAGATAGAACTCAGCACGTCGCTCTTAACGGAACGAAATCAACAGATGTAAAGGTAATTTCCTGAGTAACTCAAATAAGTATTATGGGATTGTTGCCATTTACAATATACGTAAGTGACCTAGTAGAAAGCGTCGGATGCTTCTAAGGGTCTTCGCAGATGATACGGTTGTCTGTAACAAAGTAGCAACGCCACCAGAGAATTGATGAATGGTGGAGGCTCTGGCAGTTGACCCAGAATGTAAATAAATGTAAAGTATTTCGCATACGTAGCAAAAGGAACCCACAACTGTACAGCTACACTACTGATGACAAACCGCTGGAAAGAGTATCCACATAAAATATCTAGGAGTAACTTTCCAGAGGAAAGTTCAGCGAAATGATCGCATAAAACAAACAATGGCCAAAGCAGATGCCGGACTCAGATTCTGGTATCGGGCTGCGGAGAAGCTGAATGGCCGCCGGAGCAAAGAGACGTCGATGGATGATAGAGGATAGTGTGGCCACAGCGCAGCGCTCGCCTAGTGAGTACACCACCATCTCGCCACGTGAATACATCGGCCATTAGTGTCTCGCATGGCCGGCATAAATACCGCCGCACTACGGCCGCTCAGTCAGTAGTGTATTTCCTCTGATAGCGTTCACCATTACCTCCACCGTACTACTGACTACTCGTCAACGACTTCACTTTGTAATAGCTTTTCCTCTTTTGTCCGCCGGCCGGGGTGGCCGAGCGGTTCTAGGCGCTACAGTCTGGGACCGCGCGACCACTGCGATCGCAGGTTCGAATCCTGCCTCGGGCATGGATGTGTGTGATGTCCTTAGGTTAGTTAGGTTTAAGTAGTTCTCAGTTCTCTAGGGGACTGATGACCTCAACAGTTAAGTCCCATAGTGCTCAGAGCCAGCCTCTTTTGTCCAGATTTGTACTATGGCTCGCACTTGACCTGTTGACAGCGTTCTGTCGAAGGTTTGTTGCACTTCGTTGTTGCATACGTTGATACTGATTTACTCCTGCAGTTCGTGTCCGCCTTGGGCCAGCCCGGGCTTCGACTCCTGCGTGGGTTTGAGCCCTGTCCGCAGGCGGTCTTCCCGCCCAGCGTCGTCACTGTTTCTTTCCGGTTTCCTGACGTGGCCACTCGCGGATATAGTAACTGCCGACGAGGAAAAGGGAAGCTGTTTGCACGGAAGCTATACTGCAGAAGGTACTGACGGACTTGTTACAAAAGTCGCTTCCGCTCTCACGAGTATTTCGTATGCAGGAGGCCGCTGTACCTCATGGACTGGCGCCCCCAGCACACTCGACACCACATCCCGTCCTCCGTCGTTTCCTCCTTCCAATGACGCTACGGACGACTAGGATACACATTTGCATCGACTGAAGCGACATTTCACGGCGTTTCAAGCCACGGACGACTCATTGCAGCAGTCGCTCTGTCTCGGGCGTCACCAGACGAGTTTTTCCTTCGAAAATTCGCGCCTCTGTCTGTCCCCGCGCCCTCTCATTTCTGGAGATACGCGCTCTACTGAACAATTACTATTCCCAGCGATGCAATGTGGTTTCCTCCAGGCTAGAACTTCATCAATACCATAAACAGCCAGGGTCTCCTGGCTGTCTGACTCACAAGGACTCACCGAAATGTGATTTTATTCCTCTAATCAAGACTGTACAACTTCCTACGCCGACTATTTGGTTCGTGGTGTGGTGGATGAACTTGCGCTTAACCTGGAGGTTCGTACAGTGGTGTTGAAACTGGATAGTCGCCCTTAGAGGACACCTTGGGCATCGCTCATTCGTTCGAAACTACACAGGCGGCTAACGAATGAAACGAATGACACTTGGCAAGGCCCAAAGCGACGAAGTTCACTCTTTACCACGTGCGCCACCCCAGCGTCGTACACTTAGGACTACTGCCAGGTTGAAGCAACGTCGAGATTCGTCTTTGTCCGATGTATTGCCCTCCGAGCCTCCAGTGACCCCTCGACGATGGCTTCTAGGGCCGCTCCCTTCGAAGTGTCTTTCCTCTCACTCCCGAGCAGTGTGTGTAGATCGCTGGGGTTCCTGTACGCTGTGGCAAGGAGGGGCGCTGTCACTCAGTATGGCACCGTCGCACGACCTGGCACGGTACACGCGCTGGAGACAGTAGCCCCCCCGGGCGACCCCTTCATAATGAAATAGTTTTTCAGCTTCGCATTTCTCACCAGGACATCTGTTTTCAGATGGACATTGTGGCCACTGTCTCTTTGATCAATCAGGCGACTTATGACTTACCTCGCGATAAGAGACGGTGCAATTCCTGTTCGCGGGCAGTTCTCGATTGTGGCAACTTTCAAATATGTTACCCATCTTTTCAAGTTCTTTGTTGTCGACCATCCATCAGCTACCAACATTTTTGGTCTTGACGCCTTTATGGCATTTGGATTTTCTATCTCGGATGTAGTCAAGGTGATTTCCACTGCGGTCCCTTTCCAGGAAATGGACGACCTCCGCACGAAGTTTTCGGCTGTGTTTCAACAGGGTTTGGGGGTGTGCTTCAGACTTTCAGTTGCACATAACCCTTTGGCCAGATGCCACACCACGTTTTTGCCACGTCAGACCAATTCTGGTGGCCTTGCGAGCTGCTGTGAAGCAGGAACTCGATCGTCTACAGGCAGATGGGGTTGCTGAGCATATCAAATACAGTGCATCTGCCACTCTTTAGTCATAATCTGGAAATCTGGAAACCGAATGGGTATCTTTGCTTCTTTGGGGATTTTAAGACGACCATCAATGTTCAGTTGCTAGTAGAAACCCATCGAATTCTCTGGCAATGAGATATCCTTTCCAAACTGCCTGGAGGGTAATATTTTTCCAAGACCGATTTCACTGATTCGTACGTCCAGCTGCCCTTACATGAGGCATCTCAGAACATTGTCGTACCTAACTCGTTCTTTGGGTTGTATATGTACAAGCGACTCACCTTTGGCATTTCCTCAGCCCCTGCAATAGTCCTATGGTTTCTGGAGCAGCTAATACAGCATATTCCGGCTTGCATCAGTTACTCTTATTTGGATGACCAGACTGCCACAGGATACTCCCGTTAGGAGCGTTTGGGAAACCTTTGAACCCTGTTCACGATCCTGGAGGACCCAGACCAGTGCTGTAGTTTTGGAGATGTGCGGGTTTTTTTCAGCCAGGAGTGAAGTATTTTGAGCATTGGAGATCCAATGAGGATTCGGCCTAGCAATCGCAACGTTGTCGCCATTATTACATCGCTCGCCAAACTTTCCTGAAT
Organism: Schistocerca serialis cubense; assembly: GCF_023864345.2. Classification (NCBI taxonomy): domain Eukaryota; kingdom Metazoa; phylum Arthropoda; class Insecta; order Orthoptera; family Acrididae; genus Schistocerca; species Schistocerca serialis. Next base: position 670,737,158 of record NC_064641.1, on the reverse strand, counting down.
TACAAGCGTTTCTGGGCGAACTCCACTATAACGCTTTTATGCTGTTATGCACAACCTCTCAATTATGCATGAGAAGGGGGTTCCTTATACACGGATGCCTGCCTGGAGCCTGGCTTATGTCAAATTCTCCTGATCATTCATTGGCTTTGGAAACCGATGCGTCTGCCTACAGTAGTGGAACGCCCTTGGCACAGGCATAGGGATGGTTCTGACCAACCTATAGTGTACACATCCAACACCCTGGCCCCAGCACAACGCAACTACTCCCATAACGAAAAGGGGGCTTCAGCAATAGTGTTCACAGTGAAGAAATTTCTTGTCCACCTTCTACGTACACAATTCTCTCTAATTATGAATCACAAGCCATTGGTGGCATTATTTGGACCATGTTCCAATCTCCAAGAACGAACAGCGCTGGGCATTGTTCGTTGTGCCTAAAAGTATACTATCTAGTTCAAGCTGACAGTCCAGCATTGCAATGCTGATGCGCTGTGCCCCCTACTGATTGGCCTGGACCTTGATTCTGACCACCAGGAGGCTTTTTGCTCCTATGTCAATGCTGAATGTTAACATATGTTGGACGGTTTTTCCCCTTACAGCAAGGTGTGATGCCACTGCAATGTGCCAGGACTCCATCCTGCGACAGGTCCTTCGCTATGAAGTCCATGGCTGGCCTCATTATCTCACTCGTTGGTTGGCGACAGGGCTCCATTCTTGGAAACAGCTCTCTCCCCAGCTCTCGGTTCTAGATGGTATCATCATTTTGGATACTGAGATGCACATCGAATGGTTATTCTGGTGGAATTACATCATCGGATATTGAGTTTGCTCCACTGGGATCATCGGGGTATGTCCTGCAAGAAGACACTGACACACTGTCATGTATACTGACCTGAAGTTAATGGCTACATCGAGAAGATAGTCTATAGTTGTCCAGCATGTGCCCAGCACCTGGTGGCACCCCTCACTCCCTTACCCCCTGCCCTACTCCTCGCCTCCCTTGGGACAGCCACCATTCCGATTTTACAGGCCCAATCTTGGGTTATGGAAAATTTTGGAAATTAGTGGTACGGTCTTATGGGACCGAACTGCAGAGATCATCGGTCCCTAAGCCTACTCACACTACTTAATCTAACTTAAACTAACTTACGCTATGGACAACACACACACACACCCATACCTGAGGGAGGACTCGAACCTAACAGACCGCAACAAGGCACCATAGACCACGTGGCTACCCCACAAAGCTCTTGGGTCCTCTGTGGTTGCTCAGTGTGGGTGCTTATTGAAAGTAACCCTATTTCTTACAAATGGCATCCATCACAGACAAAGCCACCCTTACCACCCTAGCCCAAGTTTTGGCCATCGAAGGTTTGCCTTGTACATTGGTCTCTGACAATTGCCCACAATTCACAGCCCCTGCCTTTGAGGACTTCTGTACCCCTCCGTTCCACCGTTCCTCCAATGGTGAAGCTTAGCCTCCAGTCTGAAGTTCTAAACAGGAGATGAAGAAAGCTATCGAATCCTCCACCACTATGATGGCCCTTTTTGAGCAGTTATCGCATTACACCAGTTAACAGGCATAGGCCCACAAAGCTCCTCCATGGTCACCAGTTTCAGACCTGGCTTCATCTGCTGACACTGCATCCCTCATTCGCATCCCTTCCCCTGTTGCACTCCTGGAACAGCTTCGTGGGCATGCTCCTACGAGAGTGCTGAAGTTTCGACGCCAGCAACGGTAGTGTCCACCTGCGGACGACGAGTCATGTCGCTCCAAACGCAAAAGGGACTCGAGCGCCGTCACTGCAAGTAGCTTTGTCCTCGGACACAAGCATCCCCTCCACAGACTCCTCTTCCACTGCCTTCGGGTGATAATGTGACACAAAGGCCATGATCTACAGCTGGCATCCTGTTGTTGCTCTGGCCCTTTATCTTCCTAAGGATCAATGGTTACCCTTGGCGTGCCCATCTCCACCACTGTCCTCGTGGACACTGTCGACGCTATTTCCTCCCCATAGCATACAGGTGACAGGACTTCACCTATGTCGAACCTTCCATGGCACCATCTGGGGCGTTTTCTGCCTAATGCAGCAGTTTCTGAGGGTAGGGATCTGATATTGGGCTGCGCGGAGGTTGAATGCCCGCCAGAGCAAATGGGCCTCGATGGATGATAGAGGGCAGTGTCGCCGCAGCACGGCACTCTCCTTGTGAGGAGGAGGAGGAGATTAGTGTTTAACGTCCCATCGACAACGAGGTCATTAGAGACGGAGCACAAGGTCGGGTTAGGGAAGGATGGGGAAGGAAATCGGCCGTGCCCTTTCAAAGGAACCATCCCGGCATTTGCCTGAAGTGATATAGGGAAATCACGTAAAACCTAAATCAGGATGGCCAGACGTGGGATTGAACCGTCGTCCTTCCGATTGCGAGTCCAGTGTGCTAACCACTGCGCCACCCCGCTCGGTCTCCTAGTGAGTACATTAACATCTCGCCACGTGAGTACGTGTACACTGGCCAATAGTGTCCCGCGCAGCTTGCATAAATACCGCCACACTTCGACCGTTCAGTCAGCCGTTTACTTCGTCTGATAGCGTTCGTCACTATCTCGACCGTTCTACTGACTACTCTCCGATGACTTGGATTTTCCTCTTTTGTGTCAATTTGTATTGTGGCTCATACTTGACCTATCGATAGCGTTGTGTCGAAGGTTCGTTGCATTTCGTTGTTGCAGAGATTGCTATTGAATTGCTCTTTTCGTGTCGGGTCCGCCGTTCGGTCAGCCCGGGCGCTCGATTCTGTCGTGGGTTTGCGTCCCGTCTGCTGGCGGTCTTCCTGCCTCGCGCCGCCTCCGTTCCTTTCACGTTTCCTGACTTGAGCACCCTTATCAAGCCACTTGTGGATGTAGTACAGATTCACAGAAATAATCTTATGGAAATGTACCTCATCCACGAAGGATGTGGGTCATTAGACATCTGTTCGACCGATTTTTCAGTATTGTTCATCTGTCTGGGATTCCTTCCACGTAGGACTGATAGAAGAGATGGAGGAGATCCAACGAAGAGCGGCGCGTTTCGTCACGGGATCGTTTACCTGGCGAGAGAGGGTTACGGAGATGATCAAGAGACTCCACTGGCATACGTTACAAGAGAGGCGTTGTGCATCACGTAAAGATTTGCTACTGTAATTTCGAAAGAGAATTTTCCGGAAAGAGGCGGACAATGTATTTCTTCCTACTACGTATGTCGCGCGTAATGGCCACTAGGAGAAAATTCGAGAAATTAGAGCCAATACAGAGGCTTACCGACAATCACTCTTTCCACTCGCTATTCGTTAATGGAGCTGGTATGGAGGGACCAGTTAGTGGTGCGAAAAGTACCCTCCGCCATGCACCATTGGGTGGCTTGCGGAATATGTTTTAGTGAACTACGATTTCAGGGCGCTTACCATTAGACAGATTAATTCTGCCACAAAAATTCCTTCTCCTAAACAATTTCATACAAAAATTCTGTACACATAAAACCGGAAACCTGTCCTTGTTGTTTATCGGCTTATCATCACAATACTGTTACGGAATGTGAACCGTCCGATACTTTGTACAACCACCCTTCAGCAAATAAAAAAATTGGCCAAATAATGTTATTGCAGCTGCTTCTTTTATTAACAGATACACCAGATGGAGAGGTCTCTCTCTTACCTCATATGCCAATGACCCCAATCAATTGATACATTCATTATCAATGACCTCAAATCCTAACTGAGGTTTCGTTTGCAATGCCAATAGACAATACTCAAGGTGAGTGGGATGGGTGAAAAGGAGGCGGACAGAATGGTGGGGATGGGGGAAGGTGAAATGGATATCTTGAGGGTGAAAGAAGAGTTGGACAGAGGCAGCGGAGAAGAGAAGATGGAGTAAGAAGGGAGAGGAGGTGGATATTTAGTAACAGCGCACCACTGCCAAGTTCGTTAGTGCACTGCAAACGCTGGAATAGTGGCTACTAAACTTTTTTGCAAAACCCCTCGGCTACGTAGTGTTTATTTTGCAAAAATTCTTAGTTAACCGTCGCAGTTACAACGTTTAGCACAACGGGAATTTCGGATTTAGGAAAGAAAGTCAGTCTTACATGAATGCATGTATTCACCAAATTACATTTGCGGGCGTAAGAAGATACAGTCTTGCCTGGAAAGCCCTTGCACAACGTAGACGGCTTGTGGCATTTGCGGAGAGCCAAAAGGGGTTATTATAGTCAGAGAGGGAGGAACGAGAAATGCGAGAATTACACTGCGGTTTGAAACATAAAACCACTGCTGGGTTTAATATTGCTGTGTCAGGAAACCACGTTTAATTTTGCATTCGGCATTCGTGTGGTTCTGAAAGTAGACAAATTCGTACAAAGGAGTGTACGCGTTTACGAAACACGAAGCTGAACCATCTTGCATAAGTGAAACATAGAATCAGATTGAGAAAAAATGTGTTCATGGCTTCAACTTTCAATGTAATAGCAGCAAGGGAAGACGCGTGTTGCTCGACAAACGAGCAGATAGCTTCGGTTGATTCAATTCTCTTAAAGATGGAAAATACGTGGAAAATAATTCTATCCCAGGATTTTACAAATCAACTGGAACTGAAAGACAACTGTATAGTACCATTTCCGTTAAGTTGGAAGTACCATATCTGTTTGTGATAAATGGTTCAAATGGCTCTGAGCACTATGGGACTTAACTGCGGAGGTCATCAGTCCCCTAGAACTTAGAACTACTTAAACCTAGCTAACCGAAGGACATCACACACATCCATGCCCGAGGCAAGATTCGAACCTGCGACCGTAGCGGTCGCGCGGTTCCAGACTGCAGCGCCTAGAACCGCTCGGCCACTTCTGCCGGCTGTGATAATTGGAAAAGATAAAGGTGTTACCCTTTACATCTACATCTACATCTACATTGATACTCCGCAAGCCACCCAACGGTGCGTGGCGGAGGGCACTTTACGTGCCACTGTCATTACCTCCCTTTCCTGTTCCAGTCGCGTATGGTTCGCGGGAAGAACGACTGTCTGAAAGCCTCGGTGCGCGCTCTAATCTCTCTAATTTTACATTCGTGATCTCCTCGGGAGGTATAAGTAGGGGGAAGCAATATATTCGATACCTCATCCACAAACGCACCCTCTCGAAACCTGGCGAGCAAACTACACCGCGATGCAGAGCGCCTCTCTTGCAGAGTCTGCCACTTGAGTTTATTAAACATCTCCGTAACGCTATCACGGTTACCAAATAACCCTGTGACGAAACGCGCCGCTCTTCTTTGGGTCTTCTCTATCTCCTCCATCAGACCGATCTGGTACGGATCCCACACTGATGAGCAATACTCAAGTATAGGTCGAACGAGTGTTTTGTAAGCCACCTCCTTTGTTGATGGACTACATTTTCTAAGCACTCTCCCAATGAATCTCAACCTGCTACCCGACTTACCAACAATTAATTTTATATGATCATTCCACTTCAAATCGTTCCGCACGCATACTCCCAGATATTTTACAGAAGTAACTGCTACCAGTGTATGTTCCGCTATCATATAATCATACAATAAAGGATCCTTCTTTCTATGTATTCGCAATACATTACATTTGTCTATGTTAAAGGTCAGTTGCCACTCCCTGCACCAAGTGCCTATCCGCTGCAGATCTTCCTGCATCTCGCTACAATTTTCTAATGCTGCAACTTCTCTGTATACTACAGCATCATCCGCGAAAAGCCGCATGGAACTTCCGACACTATCTACTAAGTCATTTATATATATTGTGAAAAGCAATGGTCCCATAACACTCCCCTGTGGCACGCCAGAGGTTACTTTAACGTCTGTAGACGTCTCTCCATTGATGACAACATGCTGTGTTCTGTTTGCTAAAAACTCTTCAATCCAGCCACACAGCTGGTCTGATATTCCGTAGGCTCTTACTTTGTTTATCAGGCGACAGTGCGGAACTGTATCGAACGCCTTTCGGAAGTCAAGAAAAATAGCATCTACCTGGGAGCCTGTATCTAATATTTTCTGGGTCTCATGAACAAATAAGGCGAGTTGGGTCTCACACGATCGCTGTTTCCGGAATCCATGTTGATTCCTACAAAGTAGATTCTGGGGTTCCAGAAATGACATGATACGCGAGCAAAAAACATGTTCTAAAATTCTACAAGAGATCGACGTAAGAGATATAGGTCTATAGTTTTGCGCATCTGCTCGACGACCCTTCTTGAAGACTGGGACTATCTGTGCTCTTTTCCAATCATTTGGAACCCTCCGTTCCTCTAGAGACTTGCGGTACACGGCTGTTAGAAGGGGGGCAAGTTCTTTCGCGTACTCTGTGTAGAATCGAATTGGTATCCCGTCAGGTCCAGTGGACTTTCCTCTATTGAGTGATTCCAGTTGCTTTTCTATTCCTTGGACACTTATTTCGATGTCAGCCATTTTTTCGTTTGTGCGAGGATTTAGAGAAGGAACTGCAGTGCGGTCTTCCTCTGTGAAACAGCTTTGGAAAAAGGTGTTTAGTATTTCAGCTTTACGCGTGTCACCCTCTGTTTCAATGCCATCATCATCCCGTAGTGTCTGGATATGCTGTTTCGAGCCACTTACTGATTTAACGTAAGACCAGAACTTCCTAGGATTTTCTGTCAAGTCGGTACATAGAATTTTACTTTCGAATTCAATGAACGCTTCACGCATAGCCCTCCTTACGCTAACTTTGACATCGTTTAGCTTCTGTTTGGCTGCGTTTAAACTTGGAGTGGAGCTCTCTTTGCTTTTGCAGTAGTTTCCTAACTTTGTTGTTGTACCACGGTGGGTTTTTCCCGTCCCTCACAGTTTTACTCGGCACGTACCTGTCTAAAACGCATTGTACGATTGCCTTGAACTTTTTCCATAAACACTCAACATTGTCAGTGTCGGAACAGAAATTTTCGTTTTGATCTGTTAGGTAGTCTGAAATCTGCCTTCTATTACTCTTGCTAAACAGATAAACCTTCCTCCCTTTTTTTATATTCCTATTAACTTCCATATTCAGGGATGCTGCAACGGCCTTATGATCACTGATTCCCTGTTCTGTACATACAGAGTCGAAAAGTTAGGGTCTGTTTGTTATCAGTAGGTCCAAGATGTTATCTCCACGAGTCGGTTCTCTGTTTAATTGCTCGAGGTAATTTTCGGATAGTGCACTCAGTATAATGTCACTCGATGCTCTGTCCCTACCACCCGTCCTAAACATCTGAGTGTCCCAGTCTATATCTGGTAAATTGAAATCTCCACCTAAGACTATAACATGCTGAGAAAATTTATGTGAAATGTATTCCAAATTTTCTCTCAGTTGTTCTGCCACTAATGCTGCTGAGTCGGGAGGTCGGTAAAAGGAGCCAATAATTAACCTAGTTCGGTTGTTTAGTGTAACCTCCACCCATAATATTTCACAGGAACTATCCACTTCTACTTCACTACAGGATAAACTACTACTAACAGCGACGAACACTCCACCACCGGTTGCATGCAATCTATCCTTTCTAAACACCGTCTGTACCTTTGTAAAAATTTCGGCAGAATTTATCTATGGCTTAAGCCAGCTTTCTGTACCTATAACGATTTCAGCTTCGGTGCTTTCTATCAGCGCTTGAAGTTCCGGTACTTTACCAACGCAGCTTCGACAGTTGACAATTACAATACCGATTGCTGCTTGGTCCCCGCATGTCCTGACTTTGCCCCGCACCCGTTGAGGCTGTTGCCCTTTCTGTACTTGCCCAAGGCCATCTAACCTAAAAAAACCGCCCAGCCCACGCCACACAACCCCTGCTACCCGTGTAGCCGCCTGTTGCGTGTAGTGGACTCCTGACCTATCCAGCGGAACCCGAAACCCCACCACCCTATGGCGCAAGTCGAGGAATCTGCAGCCCACACGGTCGCAGAACCGTCTCAGCCTCTGATTCAGACCCTCCACTCGGCTCTGTACCAAAGGTCCGCAGTCAGTCCTGTCGACGATGCTGCAGATGGTGAGCTCTGCTTTCATCCCGCTAGCGAGACTGGCAGTCTTCACCAAATCAGATAGCCGCCGGAAGCCAGAGAGGATTTCCTCCGATCCATAGCGACACACATCATTGGTGCCGACATGAGCGACCACCTGCAGATGGGTGCACCCTGTACCCTTTACGTTAGAAAGAAACCGATGAAAGATAACGTTGCTAGCAGATGTACTTTCTTTCTTCCCAGAGGTCCGGAGGCGATTTCACGCTTCCGAGCAACGCTGCTGGAAGGTTGTGGGCTGGATTTATTTATCGCTTGTGATCTTTTGTGAGAAGCTTTCTGTTTTTCAGAAAAATATGATTAATATGCTTTTAAGAAAGAACCTTTGACTCGATACAAGGGCCCTTTACGCAAAACTGTTCCTTAAAAGGCAATGGTTTTCACTTAAGGCGAATTGCAGTTTTGTTTCCGTAAGGATTTTGGTGCACATACCGTTAGATTAGTTACTTTAAAGGAAACTAATTCATGTAACAGATGTACCCAAAAGAGAACGATATTTAACATTTCCTGGAAACGGAATAGAATTGTAAAGCGTATATGTCAGTTGAAAATTGAGATATGAAAATCGTCTCTCTTCTAATACTCGTTGCTACATCTTGATCGTTTCAAATATGCCGTAACTAGAGGAACAGGCGAAGTCGGTATCTGAACTTGGCATCGGTAGCTGGCAGTACACTATAACACCGCTAATTATAAACACTTCCTAATGTTATGCAAAAAATTTTTTTTGGTCACGAACGGACGTTCGGCTTCTAGACCATCATTAACTAACAATGTAATGTTTGTGTGTTGCTGGAAGATTTTGTGTCCTTATCAAACTGATATGACAGTAAGTATCGAAAGAATTTAAAGTAGAGTTGCTAGGATTGCAAAGAGGTTAGTCCAATAAAGGCCCATCTGGAACAGGTATTCATATTATACTACAAAGTTTGAGTCAGGAAAGACGTAACTCCTATTTTATAACACGAAAAGTGAAGACATAGAAAAGAGTTTTCGGCGAATGATCGGACGCAGGGGATTACATCATTTTGTTGCGTGGCTAATCTTCGTAATTCTTGTATCAACCAGCAGCTTTCTTTAACGATATGCTTTTTTGACGGAAAACCGTTGAAAATACACGTATAGTGATACTTTGCTTGTTAATGTTGATAGCGATACGTTGCGGCAAAATATCCGAGAATTGGGCTAAAATAGAAGAGCATGGCAGCTGGGGAAGCTTTTTTTTTCAATTATCAATGGCGTATTGAGTTTCATGCCCAGCTCTGTCGTTCTAAGAATCCTATCGATTGTTTAGTAGTTTCCACAAACGCCGTTGAGTCTCTGCATGACTCCATCTAGACATTTGAAACATCTTTCATCAGTGCCTTTCGGAACGTGAGAAGTTAAGAAGTTCAGTTTACATAATTTACAAGAATCGTAGCTAGCCCTGTATTTGTGTGACATAAAAGAAGGGCCAAGAGAAAAGAGGCGACGTTTTATGTTAGTAGCATAAGCATATCTTTTTGCTGCATATAACGATGGAACCTGGCCCATCATCTCAACCAGGCGATGTTAACAAAGTAATAGCGAATTACGGCCACCATGCCGTTCATTTTGAGCAGATTTACTGGTTATTTATGACGAAAGTTTGTAACGCACCTACAACAAACAAAGCCTATATACGTCTGTGAAAATGGGCTCGATAAGCAACCTGAGCTATCAGCAATCGGAATCTAACCTACATAACACTGTGTGCGTGTTGTATGAGCGTCAGTATCACTGTCATTTAAGCCCTCAACAGATCCTTACATGAAAAACTTAAAACTAACATTTGGATAAGCTATCTGACTGCGTATCTGAATATGAATTTGTAGGTGATACAGGATATGTCTTGTGTAACGTTGTTTACTGAATTAGAGTACATGACATGATGTGGTGTATCAGTTTCTCTGTTTCCAAGTTTTGCACTCACCTCTTTAGATGACTGTCTTTTTCCAAGTAGTTTACAGCAATTTGCAGCAGCAGCAGCGGATGAAGCTTATGATTACTAAGAATGAATTTAATAAAAAGGAGTTTTCTTGGGCCCTGTTAACTGCTAACAAGGGAACCTCCCCATCGCACCCCCCTCAGATTTAGTTATAAGTTGGCACAGTGGATAGGCCTTGATAAACTGAACACAGATCAATTGAGAAAACAGGAAGAAGTTGTGTGGAACTGTGAAAAAATAAGCAAAATATACAAACCGAGTAGTCCATGGGCCACATAGGCAAAATCATGCGCAATGTGAGCTCAGGTGCGCCGTGGTCCCGTGGTAGCGTGAGCAGCTGCAGAGCGAGAGGTCCTTGGTTCAAGTCTTCCCTGGAGTGAAAATTTTACTTTATTTATTTTTGCATAGTTATTATCTGTCCGTTCGTTCATTGACGTCTCTGTTCACTGTAATAAGTTTAGTGTCTGTGTTTTGCGACCGCATCGCAAAACCGTGCGATTAGTAGACAAAAGGACGTGCCTCTCCAATGGGAACCGAAAACATTTGATCGCAAGGTCATAGGTCAACCGATTCCTCCACAGGAAAACACATCTGATACATTCTATACGACACTGGTGACGGCGTGTGCACCACATGACAGGAATATGTTGTCGACCCACCTAACTTGTACACTTGGCGATTCTTCTACCTTGCCCGATTTAGGTTTTCTTGTGGATGTGATAATCACTCCCAAAAAAGTGATGAAAATATAAGAGTTTGTCACATAAACTGAAAATAAAAAATAAAAATTTTCACTCTAAGGAAGATTTGATCCAAGGACCTTTCGTTCCGCAGCTGCTCACGTTACCACGAGACCATGGCACTCCTGCGATCCTACCGTCCTTGATGTTGCATATGTTCCCATGAACTACTCAGTTTGTATATTTTGCTTATTTTTTTCACAGTTCCACACAACTTCTTCCTGTTTTCTCAACTGATCTGTGTTCAGTTTTTCAAGGCCTATCCACTGTGCCAACTTATAACTAAATCTGAGGGGGGTGCGATGGGGAGGTTCCCTTGTAAGTAACTTGTAAGAAGGGATTTCATAAATTAATTCTACTGCAAAACTTCAGAAATTATCATGACCAATAATAGTTTGACAAGTATTAATAATGGCGAAATGCCTGACAGTGACCTTATAAGTATCAATAATGGCTGCGCGCCGGATTAACAAATTATTTCAATTTCAAAGTTACATTAACATTTAATAACCACAGCATATTTACGAATTAGATGTGGAGAGCAATAATTATTGTCTGAAGGATGAGGAGCCTTTTTTAAATCATAAACAAAATATGGGATTATTGCAAAATCTGACTAACAATCACGAGCCTAACACAGCAATTGCGCTTTACGCCATGACTGCGAATTTTACATTGAATTCCATCTTCATGCGCAGTAAGCCATCTACATCTTTCCTGGCTATATAAATGAAATCAGGCCTTGAGTGTGGTAAGATCTGCCATCACCAACGCGAGGGCAGCGGGACACGAGCTCTCGACCAACACTACTGAAATTTTACTCTCGCAGACAGACAATGTCCCACCACAATAATTATAATCGCTCTCCCATGATTCGCCCTTAGATTGTTACTATCGATATGTGAGCCTTAAGGTGGCTATATGGTTTTCGAGACTCAATGTATATTTAATGAATGTAATGGACAGTTCTTACACACACCTTACAAGTTTCAGCGCCAACATTAACGACTGTTTTATCACTGTACTCAATTTTCCAAGAATTTTCGAATACCGTTGAAGAAATTATATTGTTCCATTTTTTTTAAAAAAGCACATTTACTTTAGTATCTCGGTTGATGTAAGACTTAAAAGTATTAACCATGCCACGAAATTACGTACCCTCCTGCATTCTGTCTTTTGCCTAAAACATCGTTTTAAGATTTTGAACTATTCAGGAAATAAAAGGGGTGCTACAACTTACACCCTCGCCTTTGGCAATATGTCCATTAGTAAAGGCTTCTACTTTCGGAATATGAATTCTCCATCTTCTGATGTTTGAACTTAGCAATTATAGCCACATTACATAGGGTTCGTTATCAGCCTACATTTGTAGAGACCGTTACACCGTGAAGAACATGATGAGACTTTATAGGGTGTTCCGGAACTACTCGTTCTATGTGCTACAGGAGGGACAGAATATCAAAAGAAACAAATTTCGATAAAGAAAATATGGTCTCAGGAGTCGGCTTGCAGTGTTACATAGCATTTGGTTAGTGGTGCTCACGTAATCTGTTGTGTCAGTGTCGCTGACTAGGGATCTGTACTGACATTCAAAACTGCTCTATGTACGGATGGTAGGCTGTACTGGTTTTACGTACCTCTGAATGTTAGACAAAGCATGTACTTCCAGCACGATGTGGCGCCAGATCATTTCAGCATTGATGTAAGGAATAGTCTGGGAGGTTACCCTACGAGGTTGCCACTGTCATCTGATACCACGTGTCTGGATTTCTTCATCTGGGGGGCATATGAAGCATCTGGTGTATGAAACCATTGTGGAAACAGAAGAAGACCTCGTCGCTAGAATTGTTTTCACTGCTGGTACCATTACGGACGTACCAGGAATCTTCGAACGGATACAAAAATCAATGGTCTGACAATGAGCTGCATGTGTACAGGCCAATGGTCGCGCATTTGAGCATTTCACTGCTGTAATTATCATGCTAAACTACCTTCTGTGTAAATCGTCCATAGATGAGAAATTTCCGTCACCGACCATATGTACCTTAACTAAATATATTTGTTGTCATGTTCTCTAGATTCTGTATTGAATAGATTGGGAATACCCAGTACATATCGTTGGCTATCCAAGTCAGTAATTATCTAGCGCCTCCCATTTTGGTTTCTTGAGAAATTTGTTTGGTACCCTATCGTACCAATTAAAATTAAACAACCTATCACGAAGCACGCAGCTCTTCTTTGAAACATCCACTTCCTTTAATTCCATGTATGGCTACTGTAGTTTGTTGAGTAATTCTATGAAACAATCTCATACAGCATAAATCCTTACGCATTGTTTTGTTCTGGGTCCTAGAACGACGAATAATGCTTAAGAACCAGTCATACGAGGGTATTTGCAAGCGAACTCCTTTTTAGGGGGTTTAGATTTCATATTTTCTCCTAACAAACCCAATCCTGTTATCTTGACGTACCAATGCGACATTTCTATGGGTGATTCAAGTTTAATCGTATCACATACTTGACGGCTGTGATTTACGTACATCAAAAAAAGTTTTGAATCACCCCGGTTCTGAGAGTTGCGGAACCTGTACAGAAAATAGGAATAGAGATCAACATAAACATCATTTCCGCCCTTTTTATTGCTCATAAAAACCACACATTGCATGTTGCACCACCATACAGCTGTATGCTGGTCCAGATTGCTGTACACACTGGTTCCTCTAATACCCAGAAGAACGTCCTCTTGCACAGAGGCATGCCTGTATTCGTCGTGGCATACTTTCCATAAGTTCATCAAGGCACTGTTGATCCGTTGATCCAGATTATCCCTCTCCTCAACGGTGATTCGGGGCAGATCCCTCAGAGTGGGCCCGCATCTCGTGGTCGTGCGGTAGTGTTCTCGCTTCCCACGCCCGGGTTCCCGGGTTCGATTCCCGGCGGGGTCAGGGATTTTCTCTGTCTCGTGATGGCTGGGTGTTGTGTGCTGTCATTAGGTTAGTTAGGTTTAATTAGTTCTAAGTTCTAGGCGACTGATGACCTCAGCAGTTGAGTCGCATAGTGCTCAGAGCCATTTGAACCATTTGAACCTCAGAGTGGTTGGTGGGTTACGTCGTCCATAAACAGCCCTTTTCAATCAATCCCAGGTATGTTCGATAGGGTTCATGTCAGAAGAACGCGCTACCCGCTCAAGTCGAACGATGTCGTTATCCTGAAGGAACTGATTCACTAGATGTGCAGGTTGGGGGCGTGAATTGTCGTCCATGAAGACGAATACCTCGCCAATATGCTGCCGATATGGTTGCACTGTCGGTCGGAGGATAGCAGTCACGTATCGTACAGCCGTTACGGCGCCTTCCATGACCACCAGCGGCGCACGACCGCCCCACATACTGCCACCCAAAACAGCAGGAAACCACCACTTTGCTGCACTCGCTGGACGGTATGTCTACGGCGTTCGGCCTGACCGGGTTACCACCAAACACGTCTGGTCTGGTTGAAGGCATATGCGACACTCATCGGTGAAGAGAACGTGATGCCAATCCTGAGCGGTCCATTCGGCATGTTGTTGAACCCATCTGTACAGCGATAAATAGTGTCGTGGTTGCAAAGATGGACCTTGCCATGGACGTCTGGCGTGAAGCTGCGCATCATGCAGCCTGTTGCGCACAGTTTGAGTCGTAACACGACGTCCTGTGGCTGCACGAAAAGCATTATTCAACATGGTGGCGTTGCTGTCAGGGTTCCCCCGAGCCATAATCCGTAGGTAGCAGTCATCCACTGCAGTAGTAGCTCTTGGGCGACCTGAACGAGGTGTTTCATCGACAGTTCCTGTCCCTCTGTATCTCCTCTGTGTCCGAACAACATCACTTTGGTTCACTCCGAGACGCCTGGACACTTCCCTTTTGAGGGGCCTTCCTGACACAAACTAACATTGCGGACGCGATCGAACCGAGGTATTGAAGGTCTAGGCATGGTTGAACTACAGGCATCATGAGCCGTGTACCTCCTTCCTGGTGGAATGACTCGAACTGATGGGCTGTCGGACTCCTCCGTCTAATAGGCGATGCTCATTCATGGTTGTTCACATCTTTTGGTGGGTTTAGTGACATCTCTGAACAGTCAAAGGGACTGAGTCTGTGATACAATATCCTCAGTAAACGTCTATCTCCAGGAGTTCTGGGAACAGGGCAGATGCAAACCTTTCTTCGTTGTGTGTGTTTCAGGGACTTAGGGCACATCATGTAGTAAAACTGACAGTATGCTGATGGTCAGCTGCCAGTCATAGCACCAAGCAAGTCATAGCATCATTCACGTGTTCTTGCCTATCAAGTTTACTATATACATGTGTCCCTCGACAGGAGCCGTCTGCTGCAGATATATGCTACTTCATTTTGCCATTGTGTAGATGGAATCATCCCAAACAAGTAATGCTCTAGGCATATTTCATGGGACGCTCAGTGTCGACGGAAAGCGTTGATTTATATCCTGTTACATATAAAATTAATTTTAAAAAAATTTTTTCGTGTCTATTCGTGAAGCAAGATAGGTATGATGGTTGGTGTAACATCCTTTCATTCAGCCTTCGCGTCCTTCACTTTTGGCACAGTTTCTTCAATATAACCCTGGACACTGAAGTCAGTATATGCTCTTTGTGTAAATAAGACGCCACTATTCGACGACAAAGTTGTATGCTGTTTTCTTGGCTTAATCACCTGAATCGGAACGCATGCCGTTCGTAATATAATCCACAACACCACACACAGAAACGGCCTTCTTCCTGGTTCATGCCTCGGGTTCTATTGGTGAAAGAAACGTGGGGTCAAGTGATTTGTGGTAGCTCTTCCTGCTCATGTAAATGGAGCAAATTGATGGTTCTTTTTGCAATTCATGTGCTCTGCGGTGGGCCTTAAGGGGCTTATGAAGGCGCCATTAGTTCTGCTTAAAAAGTTGGATACCAGCTGCCTCACTCTAAGTTCCTCAGCATCTTTAAAAATTTTCCCAAAAACATTTATAACTTCTACAATTCCCACGGTATTTCATCATGGATCATTCTCCAGTCCTTCATCGATTAGGCGTACTCGTTCGAAATAATCCTTATTGTGGATATGATGGAGTAACAGAAGGAGCTACAAATCACATTTTCTTTTTATGTAAACTGTATTCAAACTGTCAAACTGATTTAATACAACGCTTAATCAGATCTATTCAACCTTTATCAACTAGTACAGCAACTTACCTTCATTAGATTAATATGTTAATTTTAAAACTAATTAAGAAATATGTATGTATATGTATCCTTACCCTGAAAAACTCCAAAAGATAGAGATGGCTATAGGCCTCCAGGCAGATGCCACAAATTAAAAGATGAAAAAAAAACTAAAGGTTTTCGCATCTCATCCAAATAAACCAACGAGAAATAGTACTCGTAATCTTTTTTGACGTAAATATTCCTTATGGAGAGTATATCCTGTTGTTCACGTATGATGATTATTCGTGTATCCTTGTGCGCTTTACACACTACTCTCACTGGCACACTAAATTTCTCAAGTATTTCTTTAATGAGTTCAATGTCGAACTAGTTGTGACGAAAACGGAAAACTCTTAGCACATTTATGCATATTGTCCTCATAATAATTATATTACACACTTTTCATCTTTCTTTTTGTCTCTGGAGGGGCTCTTTGAATTCCATAAGCTGGTGAGTTGTATTCCGAGTATTACACACAGACGTGTTAAAATATTTCAATATTTTTGAAACAAGTTTCAGCACCATCACCATCTCCACTCTGATTTATCTTCTCCCGAGCGTCTGGAAAGTTAATAACTTTAATAGTAAACCGACGAAGCTGTCTGTAAACGAATAATGTCTCGTCTTTTTGTATGACTGTATGCAGTATCCTTTATTCTTCATGTCTACTTATTTGCTACCCTCTGTCCCCATAGGAGCCGAATTGTAGCTTGTAACATGGTGGTGCGTAACGCAGCTATGTTGGTACGTTAGAAACAGCGTGCTGTGATTGAGTTCCGAAATGTAAGATTTCATCCACACATGGCGATTCCGCTTATTCAGCATGACGCTACCAGACCATACACGTGCGCAGCGGCATCTGCAACAATCCGACACCTTAGGTTCGTTATCATCCTCCATGCAGTCCCGACTTGGCCTCATCCCATTTTCATCTGTTTCCAAAGTTTAACGGACTTCACTTTGATAATGACGAAGCGGTGCAAACAGAGGTGAGGTTGTGGCTCCGTCAACCAAGTCAAACATTCTACAACGATGGTACCAACTAACCGATTTTGTTCGTCGCCAGGGTGACTATGTAGACAAGTAAGTATGTAAATACGAAGAATAAAGAAGCAGAATGTTAATAACGTTTGTTTTATTTAAAAAGATTTAAGAGTTTCCATATAAAAAATTTTGAGCCACTACTTCTTAGCACGTCGTCGTAACTTTCCAAGAGGAATGGATACAGGCCAATAGGTAAGCACATGAATCATATATCCTGAAGAAGTGAAATGATTGCCTGATCAGCATGGCGGCACTGTCGTCGTTACGATTTAGGAACAGGGATGGGAGGTAGTAACCGCGTACGGTGCAGTATTGTTACAGTGGACAACTGTGAAACGCTATGCGTCTATTCAACAACAATTAAAACCTGACTGGCACTGTTATAAGACACTCAACGCATAATATGGCTCCGACAACACCTATTCAAAGTGTATGAATCCACGTTTCGTCCTGGCAGGCGCACTGAAAACAAATGGTCGACTTCGGTTTATTGAGAGCATTCCAGGAAAGTGCACCTGATGTATAGAATGACAGCGCGATCCATTCTCGAGTGTTTGCTATCATATCTGATCAAAGGTAACAATCGAAGCAATTCAGCGTCGTGCTGCTAGATTCTAACAATACGCAATTATTACGAAAATGGGCCGGCCGCGGTTCTAGGCGCTTCAGTCCGGAACCGCGGGACTGCTACGGTCGCAGGTTCGAATCCTGCCTCGGGCATGGATGTGTGTGATGTCTTTAGGTTAGTTAGGTTTAAGTAGTTCTAAGTTCTAGGGGACTAATGACCTCAGATGTTAAGTCCCATAGTGTTCAGAGCCATTTTGAACCATTTTATTACGAAAATGTTCCGTGACCTCGAATGAGCGCCCTGGAGAATAGGCGTTTGTCTCTATCTCTTTTTTTTTCTTTTTGAGAAGCACTATTCAGCAAAATTTAGAGAAGCAGGATCTGTTGCTAACTGCAGAATGATTCTAGTGCCACCAACATAAACTACGCGTAAAGACCGAAAAGACAGGCTAGGAAAAGCTATTGATTATTACTATTATTATTATCAGTAGTAGTAGTAGTAGTACAAGGTATCCTTCGCCGTGTAGAATATGGTGGCTTGCAGATTGTGTACATAGATGAAGATGGGAATGGTGAAGCTCTCCATAAAATCTACGAAGAAACGAATTAGTGGCAAACACGGGCGGGAAGGATGCTAGACACGTATTAAGACATCAATGAATAACTTAAATTGTCTGAGAGGGAACCGTAGGGGGAAAATTGTAAGGGATTAGGAAATTTCTAAAACAGGATTTTTGAAAGCCTTTCTGAAAAACGTCGTGGAATAACGGATCACGACATGGGGAAGAGAAAAGTTCTTCGCTGGCACTTCTGAGGGAGACTGTGTGTTGTTTAAGAGTGGTTATGCCCCTGACGTGGACTGGTGCGATAAGGAGTGAGGAAGTTGTCCGGAAAACCGGCGAGGAAAGGAATTATAGAAAACAGTGAAAAGAAGAAGGTATAGCATGGTAGGACATCTGTTAAGACAGAATAACTTCATGGTACTAGAGGGAGCTGTAGATGACGAGAACTGTAAATAGAAAACAGATATTGGAGTGCATCCAGTTGAGGTCATAGATTACAACTGCTACTCTGAGACAAAGAGAGAGCACAGGAGAGAAATTAGTGTCCGGCCGCATAAAACCAGTCAGAAGACTGACGACGCAAAAATCCCAAGAAAGGCGGTTGGGATTAGGTACTCTGCGGCATTCCTATGGAATAAGTGTTGCTTATCATACATCATCTGCTCCGCGCATAGGCGACAGTCTGTGTAAAAGCGAAGTTCCTGATTCGCTCTTAAAATATCTCTCTCTTCTTAGAAACCTCCACTAAAATCGCTATCAGTTTACTGCGGTAGGTAAAATGCTGCACGCCCGGTTGTTAGATGATGCTGGTACCGCGAAGTCTTGTCATAAGGCTGTTGAATACTAAAGCATACCTAACGTCAATAGAAAACATCAGCGATCATTTGGTCTCTAAAAACAGTTGTTCCTCATGATGTGATCTGTCACCCCTAGAAGTTTTTCTCTGAGACTTTAGAACTTCTTGTATATACAGAAAATAATGTAAGACATGTATTACGTTTAGATGTTCGGCTGAGATGGAAAGATTTACACAGGGGAGGAAATCATGGTAGGACGCATCAAATGAAAGAGGAGACTGATGACCAAAAACATAATGATAATTAGAACGGAAGGGACAAAGGAAATTAGTGCATGACTATTAATTAAACATGATATAGATGAAAGCAAGGAAATCACTTAGACATGGGGTTTCGTGGAATAAAAAGGCCGAACAACCTATACAGACTGAGAAACTCAAACATATTCTCTCATTTCATGTGAAACAATGGTAGGATACACAGTGTGTTCCAGTTCTATTAGGACTGTGTCTATCAAAAATCAAAGTCATCGATTGTGTTCACAAAATCGTAGTATTTATTAAAAATAATCTGCTCCTTAACCAACACACAGCTGAAATTGTTTTAAAATGTTTTGAATCAGTCACTGTAGTCTTCCCTTGGAGTCGAAATTATTGTTACAGCACAGTTTTCTTGGATATCCTTAAAAGCTTCGTAACAGTGTCCTGTCATTGCCAGGTTCAATTTAGGGAACAACCAAAAGTCAGCTGGGGCCAAATCCACCGAATACGGCAGGTGATTCTGGGGTGTTTTCTTTCCAAATACTCGCCCAGGTTCCTCACTTTGTGTATTGGAGTACTGTCGTGAAGGAGCAACCAAGACCACCGCCCCCATTTCGGTATTCGGATCAAATTGGACGAATTCATTGGCTGATGAGCCTAATTTGACACAGGACCTGATGATGTCTCATTGTTTCAGCGCCATTTTCGGACGAGTGTCAGACACATACCGTTACATTCGCAGGCAGGACCCCTGCCGCAGCGAAGCTAGCGCTTTGACTTTCTACACAGTTGTTGTTAAAATTGCAAGGGTCATAACGCCACAGCTCTCCACAAGGTAGTTCTACGGTTTGAACTTTCACACAAGCCATCCTAATGCAGCTGGGACACACTGTGTAAAAGGAAGCTTAACATGTTTTAACTTGGTTGTAAAAGTTCTATTTGTGGAAGAAGAAGAAAAATTTTATTTCTGCGGTTACTATTTTCCGTCCAAAAATCGACGCTTTAGGAAAATCTAATATGCATCCGGTATTTACTGAAACATAGCGGTGCCTAGTACAAACGCAAAATAATGCACAGATGTTGTGTTGGAGAAAACTTATGCACTTTCCGTTCAAACGTTCACTGCATAAATGTATGTTGTTGTTGTTGTTGTGGTCTTCAGTCTTGAGACTGGTTTGATGCAGCTCTCCATGCTACTCTATCCTGTGCAAGCTTTTTCATCTCCCAGTACCTACTGCAACCTACATCCTTCTGAATCTGCTTAGTTTATTCCTCTCTTGGTCTCCCTCTACGATTTTTACCCTCCACGCTACCCTCCAATACTAAATTGGTGATCCCTTGATGCCTCAGAACATGTCCTACCAACCGATCCCTTCTTCTGGTCAAGTTGTGCCACAAACTTCTCTTCTCCCCGATCCTGTTCAATACTTCCTCATTAGTTATGTGATCTACCCATCTCATCTTCAGCATTCTTCTGTAGCACCACATTTCGAAAGCTTCTATTCTCTTCTTGTCCAAACTATTTATCGTCCATGTTTCACTTCCATACATGGCTACACTCCATACAAATACTTTCAGAAACGACTTCCTGACACTTAAATCTATACTCGATGTTAACAAATTTCTCTTCTTCAGAAACGCTTTCCTTGCCATTGCCAGTCTACATTTTATATCCTCTCTACTTCGACCATCATCAGTTATTTTGCTCCTCAAATAGCAAAACTCCTTTACTTCTTTACACTTAAATCTAATTCCCTCAGCATCACCCGACTTTATTCGACTACATTCCATTATCCTTGTTTTGCTTTTGTTGATGTTCATCTTATATCCTCCTTTCAAGACACTGTCCATTCCATTCAACTGCTCTTCCAAGTCCTTTGCTGTCTCTGACAGAATTACAATGTCATCGGCGAACCTCAAAGTTTTTATTTCTTCTCCATGAATTTTAATACCTACTCCGAATTTTTCTTTTGTTTCCTTTACTGCTTGCTCAATATACAGATTGAACAACATCGGGGAGAGGCTACAACCCTGTCTTACTCCCTTCCCAACCACTGCTTCCCTTTCATGTCCCTCGACTCTTATAACTGCCATCTGGTTTCTGTACAAATTGTAAATAGCCTTTCGCTCCTGTATTTTACACCTGCCACCTTTAGAATTTGAAAGAGAGTATTCCAGTCAACATTGTCAAAAGCTTACTCTAAGTCTACAAATGCTAGAAACGTAGGTTTGCCTTTTCTTAATCTTTCTTCTAAGATAAGTCGTAAGGTCAGTATTGCCTCACGTGTTCCAGTGTTTCTACGGAATCCAAACTGATCTTCCTCGAGGTTGGCTTCTATTAGTTTTTCCATTCGTCTGTAAGGAATTCGTGTTACTATTTTGCAGCTGTGACTTATTAAACTGATAGTTCGGTAATTTTCACATCTGTCAACACCTGCTTTCTTTGGGATTGGAATTATTATATTCTTCTTGAAGTCTGAGGGTATTTCGCTTGTTTCATACATCTTGCTCACCAGATGGTAGAGTTTTGTCAGGACTGGCTCTCCCAAGGCCGTCAGTAGTTCCAATGGAATGTTGTCTACTCCGGGGGCCTTGTTTCGACTCAGGTCTTTCAGTGCTCTGTCAAACTCTTCGCGCAGTATCATATCTCCCATTTCATCTTCATCTACATCCTCTTCCATTTCCATAATATTGTCCTCAAGTACATCGCCCTTGTATAGACCCTCTATATACTCCTTCCACCTTTCTGCTTTCTCTTCTTTGCTTAGAACTGGGTTTCCATCTGAGCTCTTGATATTCATACAAGTGGTTCTCTTATCAACAAAGGTCTCTTTAATTTTCCTGTAGGCAGTATCTATCTTACCCCTAGTGAGATAGGCCTCTACATCCTTACATTTGTCCTCTAGCCATCCCTGCTTAGCCATTTTGCACTTCCTGTCGATCTCATTTTTGAGACATTTGTATTCCTTTTTGCCTGCTTCATTTACTGCATTTTTATATTTTCTCCTTTCATCAATTAAATTCAATATTTCTTCTGTTACCCAAGGATTTCTACTAGCCCTCGTCTTTTTACCTACTTGATCCTCTGCTGCCTTCGCTACTTCATCCCTCAAAGCTACCCATTCTTCTTCTACTGTATTTCTTTCCCCCATTCCTGTCAATTGTTCCCTTATGCTCTCCCTGAAACTCTGTACAACCTCTGGTTCTTTCAGTTTATCCAGGTCCCATCTCCTTAAATTCCCACCTTTTTGCAGTTTCTTCAGTTTTAATCTAAAGGTCATAACCAACAGATTGTGATCAGAGTCCACATCTGCCCCTGGAAATGTCTTACAATTTAAAACCTGGTTCCTAAATCTCTGTCTTACCATTATATAATCTATCTGATACCGTTTAGTATCTCCAGGGTTCTTCCATGTATACAACCTTCTTTCATGATTCTTAAACCAAGTGTTAGCTATGATTATGTTGTGCTCTGTGCAAAATTCTACCAGGCGGCTTCCTCTTTCATTTCTTAGCCCCAATCCATATTCGCCTACTATGTTTCCTTCTCTCCCTTTTCCTACACTCGAATTCCAGTCACCCATGACAATTAAATTTTCGTCTCCCTTCACAATCTGATTAATTTCCTTTATTTCATCATACATTTCTTCAGTTTCTTCGTCATCTGCAGAGCTAGTTGGCATATAAACTTGTACTACTGTAGTAGGTGTGGGCTTCGTATCTATCTTGGCCACAATAATGCGTTCACTATGCTGTTTGTAGTAGCTTACCCGCATTCCTATTTTCCTATTCATTATTAAACCTACTCCTGCATTACCCCTATTTGATTTTGTGTTTATAACCCTGTAGTCAGCTGACCAGAAGTCTTATTCCTCCTGCCACCGAACTTCACTAATTCCCACTATATCTAACTTCAACCTATCCATTTCCCTTTTTAAATTTTCTAACCTACCTGCCCGATTAAGGGATCTGACATTCCACTCTCCGATCCGTAGAACGCCAGTTTTCTTTTTCCTGATAACGACATCCTCTTGAGTAGTCCCCGCCCGAAGATCCGAATGGGGGACTATTTTACCTCCGGAATATTTTACCCAAGAGGACGCCATCATCATTTAATCATACAGTAAAGCTGCATGCCCTCGGGAAAAATTACGGCTGTAGTTACCCCTTGCTTTCAGCCGTTCGCAGTACCAGCACAGCAAGGCCGTTTTGGTTATTGTTACAAGGCCAGATCAGTCAATCATCCAGACTGTTGCCCTTGCAACTACTGAAAAGGCTGCTGCCCCTGTTCAGGAACCACAGGTTTGTCTGGCCTCTCAACAAATACCCCTCCGTTGTGGTTGCACCTACGGTACGGCTATCTGTATCGCTGAGGCACGCAAGCCTCCCCACCAACAGCAAGGTCCATGGTTCATGGGGGGGGGGGGGGCATAAATGTATACAATTGTAAATATTACCACACCGCTAACTGAACTGAAACCTTGTCAGGACAGTGAAAATTTAATTATTATGGGGATAGTTATTTCTTGTTACTACAATGTCCCTCTGTCAATTTCTGTGGAAAACACACTGTGCTGTTGCCAATAATTCATGAAATTTATTTAGAATAATAATTCATTATTTCATACCAAAATCCAATGAATTTCTTTATCAAACAAACTGATTTTATGTATGCACGCCTCAGACCGCGCTGCTACACCGCGTGGCGTAGTTTGTTGAAAGGAGAATTAAGTATCTGCACTAGTTCTGCGTTATGGCAAGTTCGCTCAAGAAATTTGTTGTACGTAACTGTATTCTGTTAAATGCTAGTTGTACTCACGCAAGTAGCACAGAGCGACCAACTTGCTTTGTGGTGTGGTTCAGCTAACCACGACCGCGCGGATACTCACCTGAAAAGAAAAGAAAAGACTGTCAAAAACTAGGAAACTTTTACAAAAATTTAGTAACTGCTTTAATAATGGACATAATTAATCATGCGATCCAAAGTTGCTTAAACAAATGAACTTTAGATGAGTTAAACCAAGATATGTCACACTGATTTTTCATTGTCTGCTCGTTTCTTCACGACCGGGTGAAGCAACAAAGTCACTAAGGCAGTGAACTTGCATTCGGAAAGAAGAAATATTAGGTTTCAACCTCACCTCGACGGTCAGGTCATTTAAGAGGGATAACAAACTAGGATTAGGAAAAGACACCGGCAATGTCATTTCGGAGGAATCACAACAGTACCCACATGAAGCTATTTAGAAAAATTACGGAAACCC
This sequence comes from Schistocerca serialis cubense, assembly GCF_023864345.2. Lineage (NCBI taxonomy): Eukaryota > Metazoa > Arthropoda > Insecta > Orthoptera > Acrididae > Schistocerca > Schistocerca serialis. The sequence continues at coordinate 670,712,657 of NC_064641.1, read as the reverse complement.
ATTTGTTGATTTATTCCTGATGCTTGAGTTATATCATGAAAATTTAACGTTGTGTGAGTTAACTGAAACTATTATCTCAATCATACACGATGACTTGTTTATTCGGTCACCTTTTACGGCAAATCTCATAGACTTTAATTTTTTCCTGAGTTCAAAATGATCAAATGTGTGTGAAATCTTATGGGACTCAACTGCTAAGGTCATCAGTCCCTAAGCTTACACACTTCTTAACCTAAATTATCCTAAAGACAAACACACACACCCATGCCCGAGGGAAGACTCGAACCTCCGCCGGGACCAGCCGCACAGTCCATGACTGCAGCGCCTAGACCGCTCGGCTAATCCCGCGCGGCTTTTCCCGAGTTTCCTTGCAGTCCATTTGAACGATAATAGCTCTGATGTTTTCGCACAGTGGGTTTCTCTTCGTAACATAATAGAAATTGTTGCATAGTAGCATTTGAAGAGTGGAAGAAGAAGGCGTCGCAAATACCAAATCTCATATTTCTTAAGAGAATAAAAAATGATTTATCCTTTCTTGTACATCACTTATTTGTATCCTAAAAGTGGTAAGATGTTCTAAAACCACAGAACTATGCTGTTCACTACATCACCGCGTACAGTAATGGCACAAAGTAGAAAAAAATTGCAAGTCCCAAACAAGATCCTAAGAGCTAGTAAAAAGGTTTATTCTTTCCTCAAGTGCCATTAATATAGAGGCTTGCCTCTTCATCATGGCTTTGCCCATGTATGTATTTGACACATATATTGCACACGTCTCCTCCTCCTCCTCCTCTTCACCCCTCTCTGAATCCATCTCTTCCTTTCCCCATCTCTCTGTCCATCTCGTCCACCTCCTTCTCTATGTCAATTTCCTCCTCCTCCACATTCTCTCTCCCCATCATATTCTCCCCACTCTCTTTGTCCACATCAACTACCTCCTCTTCCATGACAGTCCCCGTTAGCTGAGTGGTCAGCGCGGCGGAATGCCATGCCAAGAGGCCCAGGTTCGATTCCCAGCTGGGGTAGGAGATTTTCTCCGCTCGGGGACTGGATGTTGTGTTGTCGTCGTCATCATTTCATCCCCATCTCCGACGCTCAAGTCGCCCAGTGAGGAGTCGAAAGCAATAAGTCTCCTCCTCCCTCTCTCTTGCCACTCGTTCTAACCCCCTTACTCCACAATTCTTCCTCCCCTCTTTCTGTTCCCTTCTCACCTCACTCTCTGTTCATCTCCTGTTCCTTTATCTCTCCGTCTATCTCATCCTCTTCCATGCTCACTCTCTCACTTCTTCCTCCCTTCTCCCTCTCTCTCTGTCCATCTCCTCCTGATACCTATCCCTCACCATCACTTCCTCTATCCATCTCTACCTTTTCCCAGCCAATCTCATATAACTCCCATAAAACATGTCGATAAACCATTCCAGTACTTCTACCTCAGAACACACCTGTCACGCTTGGCTGCTTATATGACAGGGGCTGAAAAAAGTTACACATATTTGATTGTATCTGCACTCCTGTTGGAAGTAGGAGCTTATAAATTCCACAATGCTTTTACTCACGAAGTTTGAGATTTGTGTACCAAATTTTGTTGAAATTGATCCAGGTGTTTAGGGGGATATCATGGGCATACATACATAAAAACATACATGCTGCTTAATGTGTATAGAATATGTGTGTGTGCATGTTTGTTTTTATGTCTGGGATTCCTTCCAAAACCAGTTGAACCAAATCTTCACATGTATCTGCATTGTGGGATTTAAAATCTCATAACTCCAATAGAAATGGAGAAATCGTAATCACAAATTTTTCTAGGCCCCTACCGCACAGGCTTCGCTGAATGTCAGGCATGTTGTGTGAGAATAGTATTGGCCTGCATTACTGACATGCTTTTCAGAGCATTCTACTACAATTCAGGGGCAAGAACCTGTTTTCGACATCCCTGATGTGTAGAGTGCCCTGCATGACAAGTTTGTTTTGGCAGTACAACCAGCCTGCTTTATCGATCAATGAAATATTAGTCTTTACAGTCACAACATTATTCCTAATAGTAACAAGTTGCAAAGCAGACTGTGTTCGCAGGTAAACCAATAAATTTAATTGCTATCAAAGTTAATGTCCACTATAAGATACAGTGATTGTCAGAGTGTATTTTTAAAAATAATATCATAATATATCAGTTCAGAGGCTTAATACCAGTAGAAGATATCAGTAAAATGTTAACTTGAGAATTTTCAAGCAGTTTCTTCAGAGAATCAGATTCGTTGGTTCTTATGCGGTGCAATTACAACAACAGTTGTGGTACAGTGACTCCTTGCAAGAGTAAAGATCAAGATTAGTTGTATTCAGGGCCAACATTTTAATCTGAGTCATTTGTTTTGCATTCAGACGTCGTACATAGATTTAATTGAAAGCGGATTGCTTTCTCGCAGAGGAATTGTTTGGTGTACCTAATAGTCTGGATTTCGCATCGTGTAGCGTGAGTTCCATACATTTCGGTTCAAAATTAAATTTTCACACAATTCGGTTGCTCTTCACTGAGATTTACATACTTTGATATCAAAATAAGTTTTTCACATTTCTTAGATACAATCCAGAAGAAACTCTGACACGTTTATAGGATTTTGTTTCTTGTTTTGTAGCATACTACCACCTTCGAAAGATGACTAACTTAAATCTTGGCAACGATACTATCGGCACATGTATCCCACTGTCAGAGGTATCACTAATGCTTTCGCTTGACTCGTCCGTTTCCCGTACAGGAGCCCTCAAATGAAATTGATACATTTATTCTTGTCCACCAGCCTAGAACGTTTCTAACATTATCATGAAATCATACTGTATGTGCATATAGAGGCGCTGGCATCTATAACTTTCACACACTGTAGTGTCGTTGGATGATATTTCCGGACACGGGTTTCTGTCCCCATTTTGTTCATGTAGACACCTTCTGCTGTACATCAACTTGAAGTTGTCGGTGCAATTTTGAAACACCCTGTATAATACAAGATGCATCAAAAAGAATCATCCAGTTTTTAAAAAATATATAACTATTACGGTATTTGAGATATGTGCGTGAACAACGTACTGTTGAAAAGAGCAAACTCTCAAGTTTTACGTGGTTCCCGCTAGGAAGCAGCAGTGTGTGCCCATTTGAGTTCTAGTAAAAGTGGTGTTGGGACAACAGAAAACGTTTTTTGTTCTACATTTTGCGCAGCGTGGGTCAGTAATAACTGACAGCGTGACTTTCGTACTAAGTATGGTGTGGATCCTCCTACAGCACAGAGCAGTAGACGATGGCATGAACAATTCCGAGAAACAGGTTGTTTGTGTAAAGGCAAATCGACGGGCCGTAGCCGAGTGTCTGACACAGACGTCGAACGCATCCGCCACTGTTTCACAAGGAGTCCGCAGGTATCTGTTTGCCGTGCAGCTCGACAGCTCAAAATGCCCCGATGTCCGTCTGTCGTGTGTTGCGTCGACGTTTACACATGAAACCATACAAAATTCCGCTACTGCAAGCTCTTCGTGAAGATGACATACAAAAACAAATGGAGTTTTGTAATTCCGTTCATGGCAAGATAGAGGATGACAGTTTTCTTCCACGCTTACTATTTAGTGATGAGGCAACATTCCATTCAAATTGAAAGGTAAGCTGTCATAATGTGAGAACATGGGGTACGGAACAACCAGATGAAGTTGTTCAACATGAGAGGGGACCACCCAAAATTTAATGCGTTTTGTTCAGTTTCATAGGAATAGGTGTATGGTCCTTTTTTTTTGCCGAGAACAGTTACAGGAAGTACATATTTTGATATGCTTGAGAACTTCATTTTCCCATCCGTTTTTTTCCCAAGAACACTATTACAGGAGCGACATATCTCGATATGCTTGAGAACTTTCTTCTTACACAGTTGGAGGGTGATTCGAATGACATCGTTTATCAACAGGATGTGGCGCCGCCACACTGGAAACTTGAAGTGCGGGAATTTTTAAATCAAAGGATTACTGAAAGATGGATCGGTCGTACTGGACCAAATGATTCTGCCTTACATTACTGGCGTCCAAGGTCACCGGACCTGACAGTATGTGGCTATTTCTTGTGGGTTTAATAAAAGACTCTGATTACGTGCCTTCATTACCAACAACTATAAACAAACTGAGACATCGTATAACAGCAGCTGTAGCTCAATACATGCTCGCTGCAGTGTGGGAACAATTTGAATACCGCATTGATATATCCCGTGCATCTAAAGGGTGCATATCGAACACCTATTAAAAGGTATGAAAAAAACGTTTTTGAGTTTCCCATTCATCAAAAAACAAAATTCATTCTATAGGTTTATTGGTTTCCGAAACACAGACGTGCCAAACCGGATAGTTCTTTGTATAATAAGTGTGTGACACTTCTTGCGGAATCCGGTTGTCATTTTGCAATTAATTGATAAGAAACATTCGTGTAACAATCTTCTACGGACATGGGCAAATAAATGATAAAAATAAAATAAAGTAAATGAAAACTATAATCGGATTTCGAACACGGGGCGCAAAACAAAGAAGGCGCGACGCTAACTACTGTGCTTTTTGGCTGAGGATATCGTGCTCTAAAAGTCAAATTTCAAAAATATATCAAAACTGTGACCTTTGGTTTTTTTAGAACCGGTCGAGTATCTACCGACAAGCCGAGACTCGTGTTCTATTACTTTCATTCCTCTTCCACTATGCGAAGTTCCTGGTAAATCGGGTTATGTCATTTCCCGTGTTCTCCTCGTAAGAAATGTGTGTGTGAATTCCTACGGTCATCGGTCTCTCCTCGTAAAAGAGTACCGTGATTTACATAGTCAAATGCCTTAGATAGTTAAATGTGTTGTTACTTAATGCTTGTAAAATTTGTTGAGTACAGTAATGAGTTGTATGGTACAGTGCTGGATGGAACGTATTTCCGTTTCAACTTCGGCGCCGGTACCTCCTGCCTCCTGGGTCTCGTGAAATTTTGGCGACGGCGACTATAATATCGGCCGAGGAGCGGCATCTGTAGAAACAGAGGGGATTGCGAGGCCGGCGTGCCTGGTGGCGGGAGAATGAGGTCCGCGGACCGCAAATAGCGGCGTGCAGCCGCAGCCGCTCCCGCGACGCCGCTCCCTGGGCGGCGGCCAGCGGCCGATTCTCTGCGCAGCGCGACGCAACGCCGACGCCCACGCGGCGCGAGCCACGCCAGCCGGCGACCGCCTGTCTGTCCGCTGTGACGGGTAGCTGCTGGCGGAGCGCCGCCTTCCGCCTATGTCCAGCAAAAGGTACGTACACGAAATCACGATGAAATGTTCTCCACTTCAGTCGGTTTATAACAACAAGTGCTTACTTAGCTTGTGCCATCTATTACCAATTTTGGTTTACTACGCACTATGGCACAACAGTACAAATAGTCCTGTCACGGGAAAAGCCACGTGTAACACTATCACGGCCTCTCGTTTATGTTCTGAAACTATTTTGTTAAGCAATTATAGTGTACAGAAGCAGTACAATGTTACCCTCTGAAAGGATTTTTGTAATTTTGACCGTGAAATGCCTAAAGGAGGTTGCCTATCAGACATGAAATTTAGAATTACGTAAATACACAACTAGAAACATATACTGTTTCTAAACTGTTTTTACCATGCAAACTGATCAAATAATAAAGAAAACGGTCGCCAGCCTAACTAGGCATAGAAATGTGTAAGATCTCTTTTCAAAGAATAAGATATACGCAACGTTATCGTAAAGACACTGTCCATCCTTTTTCTGGTACGAAAGTGCAATGAACCCAGTCACAAGCCAAAACAAAATGTTATACTGACCAAAAGCAGTAGCAGCATGATATTCACGTTCTCATAATCACAAAAGACACTCTTACATTCATCAATATTAAATGCTTTGCCAAACTGAATAACTCCATCAACACTACATATGCAAGTCACTGTTAAATTGGAAATGGGCATGAGCCTAGTCTTCCTTCATCAGAAATTTTCCGCACGGTACAAATTTAAATAATATTCACATGCAGTAAGATTCACGCTATTCTTCACACTCAAAGAAGTAACTGTTCTAATGGATAATGACATTCCTAGCCACTTTACCTTCAGTGAGGACAAAACAGTAAATGGGTACTCATAAACTGATATAACTTTTTAGAACACAATGAGCACAAAACTCAACATAAATATCAGTAGTTGTTAGAACTTTTCACAACCAAGTAACTTAGTGCATTTCAGCAACTTTCAATGGGGAGGGGGGGGGGGGGCACTTCATCTTCACCACTGTAGTAAAGAAAATTAAACACACTTTCATAAACAATCTAAAGAATGCCAGCTTAAGGAAACTGTTTCATAGTTCTTTACCTTTTTAAACCAGAAGTGAGAAATTTTGAAAGATCACAAAACAAAAAATATGAACAAGTATAGATACAGGGAGGCTCTCATAAAAGCTACACTTACTTCCTCCCTCCACTTCACCAAAATCCACAATAATATTAGATAATTTACTTCACTCAATTTTGAGCAAATTTGATTAGGTAACAGTCATTCCTTTTGAATATTAATTTTCAAAATCAGGACACTCGAAAGTTATAGTTCAAACGGAGAGGATCCTGAAAGGTGCTGTGATAAGGAAAAAATCAAGTTAGGTACATAGATTCAGGTCTAAGTTACCTTATATTTGAGCACACTAAAACATCCAATGAGTTGATTCTTCACTTTACATATCTACACTTCCTCCATTCCGTTACTGTACTGCGTAATGTGGTGGCGACTACGTCTTGGCAGATGGATTTTGCAATAGGTAATGTTGATCTCTGTCGTTTGTTGGTAGTGATGATACTCAGATTAATAAGTATCATTTCCAGAATATAGTCAGCTATTTATCAATCCATCCGAGGCTTTGGCACAACGAAAAACGGCACAAAAGCCTCTCTCGGCACCAGCACAATACACGAATTTTACATAAGCTGTTGGCAGTTTTCTAGCTCGTCCCGACTGACTCGTTGTCCACCTCTAGGCAGAGGCATGCCAACCCCATTTTGCGGGCGCTGCATGATTCCGTTCCCGAGGTGAATCGCAACACCTTTTCATCTTATAATTAACTAAAAACCCTAAGTGAGGACCAGCAAGTACAGAGTAACAACACATTCTGAACAAAACAAATCATTTGCACATATTGACAGTTCAACATAAAATTATTTGAACAAATCTTGTGTTATAGATAGTAAGTTTTGTCTCCCTCCAATTGAGGCAAAGTGTTTAACTAATAAAGACAATACATTGCATATTTTTTTTACCAGGACATCAAAGTTTTTACAAAGAAAAAACTAAACAGTCTTATGGTATCGATACAGTCAAACAATATTAACAACTGCTGAATAAAACAAAAAGGCAAAATTAATCAGAAAAAGGTATGTAGTGTCTGAGCAATGGTGTTACAGGTTACAATCTCGTTGTTTCAGTTAGTCTAACTGAAACTGTATGTTCTGCCTTAATTTTGAGACTTCAGTTCCACCTATTAAGCAGTTTTTGTATGCTGATTTTGTTTTAATGCTAAAACATGTTACATCACTTCTTGCCATCATCAAGCGATACTATTTTTCTTATTTTCTAGAATATATGCTTCTGTAAGACCTACTTTACATTATTAGTAAGGGCATGATGCATTTTTTTTTCTGCAAGTAGCTTGGCTTTATTCAGGATTCCAGTACACCGTATTATTCCCCGCTCTTATGGCTACAAAACATATGTTTTTAACATCCGTTCAATGAGACGGCCTTACGCCAGCTTACTGGGAGGTCCTGTATGCCAGCACGGTACCACTGTCCTGGTCGACGTCGGAGCCAACGTCTTGTGGATCAATAACCTCCCCATCATCCACTTACTGCTTCCCACGGAGTGCATCCTTCATTTGGTCAGAGAGATAGAAGTCGGAAGGCGCGAGATCTGGGCTGTATGGTGGATGAGGAAAAACAGTCCAATGAAGTTCATGAGCTCCTCTCGGGCGCGCACACTTGTTCAAATGTTCAAATATGTGCGAATTCCTATGGGGCCAAACTGCCTATGTCATCGGTCCGTAGACGTACACACTACTTAAACTAACTTATGCGAAGAACAACACACACACCAATGCCCGAGGGAGGACTCGAACATCCGGCGGGAGGGGCCGCACAGTCGGTGACATTACGCCTCAAACCGCGCGGCCACTCCGCGCGGCCGCACACTTGCGTGAGGCCTAGCGTTGACATGGAGAATGAGCAGATCGTTTGTATCTTTGTGGCGACGAACAAGCTGAAACCGTTCCTTATATTTCCTGAGGGTAGCAGAATACACTTCAGAGCTGATCGTTGTACCATGAGAGAGGACATCAAACAGAATAAACAGAATAACCTCTCCAGAGTTCCATCAGACCGTCGCGATGACTTTGGCAAGGCTGAGGGTCTGACTTTGAACTTTTTCTTCGGAGGGGAGACAGTGTGACGCGACTCCATGGATTGTCGTTTTCTTTCCTTTTCGAAGTGAGGAACCCTCGTTTCATCGACTGTGACGATGTTCGACGGAAAATTGTCACGATCAGCCTCGTAAAGATCTAGCATTTCCGCACAGATGGTCCTTTGTTGTTGTCTACATTCTATTAGGCGACGACGAACCCAACGAGCACAAAACTTCGAGTACCGCAACTGGTGATCGAGTGTTACCAACAGATACGTCCAGTAGAGCATCGAAGTCTTTGATCGTGATCCGTCGATCAACTCGAATAAGAGTGTCCACACGTTCCACAATAGGAGGAGTCACAGCTTTGTGCGACCGCCCGGCAAGTGGAACATCGGACGGATTTGCGCGACATTGTTGCGATGATAACAGACCCCTCACCCAACGACTCAACATGCTTTTGTTCACGGTCAGGTCTCCGTTGACATTCTGCAAGCGTGTATGATTTTCTACGATGTTCTGGTTTTCCGCCAAAAGAAAATAACAGCCCTCTACATGCAACGCACACCCGCTACGAACACCATTTCGAAGGCTACGTACATAACGCCGCTACCTATCGGAACATCATCAGAGGCTGAAGCGAGAATACTCCACGACATTCCACAAGAAATTACGCATTTTTTCAATCGAAATTAACCTATCCTCGTTTTGTTCTTCAAGAAACGTTCTACATCCCCTGGAAGTTTATTTGTGTAGTTCTCAAGCTATCTGTAATGTATATATGGTATGTTGAAGGGATTCATAGTTTTTAATTTTTCATATTGTGGCATTTCAGTTTCATATTAGTTCATACAATAATTCTTATATTTTATTCATATTTTTATTCTTCAGGAATATTTGGCGATTTTCTTTGGATGATACCGGTCGTAGACACATTCGAAATACAGATATTCCGAACATTACGGACATCATGCACAGGCAGGTTTGCCACAGTCACATTTCTTCGTATGAATCTCACTGGGGAAAGAGACGTCATTAACAATGGTGATGGCTTCGTGTGTTGGCAATAATTTCGCGCGGTAAACCATGCATAGCGGATCATTATCCGAAAATTGACGCTTGCAGCTGGTTAAGAATCAAGATATACTACAGGAATTTCACTGACTTCAATTCTGAAGCAGTTTTTTTATTTATTGTTTTTTTAAATTCATTCATGTGACACATAATTAGCAGAAGAATGAGGGCAACTTCATATCAAGATATACTGGGAAACATTCGTGCAGTAATCCTCTACAGACATGGGTATATAAATGAAAAACAAAAATAAAAGTTACAACTGAGTTTCGAACATGGGGCGCGAAGTTAAGACGCCGAGATGCCATTTCAAAAAGTTAAAATATATCTAGTTCTGTATATCTAGAAGAATTTTACCACTATAAGTGTAACATGTGGTTAGGAAATATGCTGATAATTTAAACTGGAAAAGCACATTTTGAAACTGCTAGAAAAACTTACTTCATCCACATTATCATTTAGAACCAATCTAAATCTTGTGGAGAGGCAAATCAGTAAGCGGGCACGTTTTTCACATTTTTCATTGAATAATGTTATGTAGAATAATGTTCTAGGGCAAGTCATTCTTCAAGGAGGACAGTCTTCATTGCTCAGAAACGTGCTGTAAGAATAATATACGGTCCTCACCCAAGATCATCTTGCAGATATCTCTTTAAGTAGTTAGGTATTTTGACTATTCCATTTGTTGAAAATTGGCCACTGCAGTTCAAAAGGAATAATAATGTGCATCATTACAAGATCAGAAGAAAAAATTGGCCAAGGGCGCGTAGGACTCGCGCACTGAGGGCTTTGTACAAATTTAGTTGTGTATTCAAACAGTGGATCTGTCCCAGCAGTCGAGGATCTCGACAATTTTTATCTGTCATCGATGTCGATACTGGTATGATGATTCAAATGGTTCTAAGCACTATGGGTCTTAACATCTGAGGTCATTAGTCCCCTAGACTTACAACTACTTAAGCCTAACCAACCTAAGGACATCACACACATCCATGCCCGAGGCAGGATTCGAGCCTGCGACCGTAGCAGCAGCGCGGTTCCAGTCTGAAGCGCCTAGAACAGCTCGGCCACAGCGGCTGGCTGCTGGTAAGAGATCGGTCACTGGAATTCGAGGACCATATCGAAATCTCTACAGCAGTTCGAGAGGCCAGCCCGGACATACAACATACAAAATGGAAACAATATATTTTTTCCAGAATGTACCTTTTATGTTATATAAATTCAGTCAAACATTTTCCCAATTTTTTTCCTTTACTTGCCAAATTTCATGATCCTACGTCAGCGGTAAAGAGTGAGTTTGTGAGCAACAAAACAAGTGACAAGAATGACCGTACCTTTCGACTGCATTGACTCAGATACTTAAACCTTTTTACTCCTCGAAGAGACCATAAAAGTTAGTATCTGATATAAATGTGAAACAGATAGGTCTACGCGTTCCTGCGAGAAAGGGTGTCTTAAAAGACGTGAATATAGAAAAAAAATGGCAAAATATATTTTTGTGTGTTGTAATTACAAATTAATGAGGTCCGGATATTTTTCCTTTAGTTTTGCAGTGAAGCCTTGGCTCTAGCCAAATTTCATGATTCTTGGTGAGCGGGAAGCACACTATAGTTTTTAATGAGAAGAGTTTGCGAGTATCAAAATGAGTTACGTAAATGGCATTATCTTTTAACTTCATTGATGTTGGAATTTAAATGTTTTACCCCACCAAAGCGCTACTGACCTTAGTATGTGACTTTAATTTTAACTAGATACGCCTACCCATTCCTGAGAAAATAGGTCCTTAGCAATCGGAAAGACAGACAACAAAGTGGTCCTATAAGGGATCCGTTTTTACATATTTCGATACAGAACCCTCAAAATGGCATTCATTACCACACAATGTCATTAGCAGAAAAAGGGGTGCGCAATGTTGCAACTAAAATTTTTGATCACTTACGTCCTGAAATAAAATTTCTGGCAGACAACAAAGTAAAATCTGAAAACAAAGTGAAAAAGTTCCTCCTCGACAAGTCCATCTACCCCGCTGTAGAATTTTTATGGTTGTGATATGTAACAGGTGGTGGACAGGAATTACTAGTTCAAAACTGTACATTAAAAAAATTGTAAATGGTCATCTTGTGGCCATATTTACAAATTAATTTGCAGTGGTATGTAAAACGACTTGTTCTTCAACATTACGATTTATGGAGCAAATTACTCATAAACAGGAAACCAACTAACTGTCACCTTGTGAACAAAGTAACTATATAATCAAAAGTGACGGGACACCTCTGTGTGGGATAGAAAACTAGACGTCACGAGAGGCGGACTTGCCAATATAACAGTAATAAGAGTATTTTATGTTGCCGTTATAGAAACAACAACAGCAGAATCCATCGGCCAGGTTCACGCAGGTGACTTCCATCATGGACTAAGCACTGGTTGGCACCCGAGTAACAAATCCGTTACCGACATTTCAACACTTCTTCTAAAGATGCTCATGTTGGTGGTTCGTTGTGACGTGGAAGCGCGAAGGAACAACCACAACTAAACAAACACCAGGCAGTGTTGGTGACGGACAGCCATAGTCTGGTGTTAAGAGAATAGTTGTAAATTATGGACGTGAAAACAGCGGAAGGATACTGTCTTGAGTGCCAAAGAGCTACCAGCGGTCCCGCTGGGACAATCACGGTGCATAGGACTTTGAAAATAATGGGGTAGAGTGGTCGTGCAGCTCATCACAAGCCATATATTGAGGTGGTGTGAAGAGCAACGACACTGGATAGTGGATGACTGGGAACAAGCAATTTAGTGTGACCACCTACGCTATAACATTTCGCAATCCGATGGAAAAGATTGCGTTTCGTGAATATTTGGAGAACATCACGTGCCATCATGTGTAGTGCCAACAGTGAAGTAGGGAAGAGGTGGTGGAACGGTATGAGGGTGTCTTACGTGCTTAGGATGAGGTCCCCTGATGCGATGAAGAAAACTCTTAATGCCGAAGGATATGAACATGCTTAGAACGTTATATGCCGCCTACAGTAGAAGAGCAGTTCGGAGACGATAATTGTTCGTATCTCTAAGACATTGCCCACTGTCATAAATCAACCTTCAGGACGCAATGATTTGTGAACCTCAGATGTATTGGAGACCCCATTGAATGCAATGAATCACCTTGGAGACGAGTTAGAAGATTGACTTTGCTCCAGAACCCAGCGTCCACCATAACTGTCTTCTCTGGTTTTAGCTCTTGAGGAAGAATGGACTTCTGTTTCTCCAGAGACATTTAAATATCCGACTGAAAGTTTTTCGAGCAAAGTTTAAGTCGTCATAAACGCGAAGGGTGGATACAAACCCCATTAATGTCCACTTAGAGGTGTCTGAATACTTTTCATAAAATAAGGTAGTACCATGCGGAATACCAAATCAGGCTTGTGAATGGATTGAAGAGTTCCCATAAAAGGTACACAGTATCTCCGTATTGACGGAAAGATGTCTTCAAGCGTCAGTGTACCTTCGGCCTACCTCAAACTAGAGTTAAAGGACCATTTCTGTTCGCAGTAAATGGCAATTTACTGTGGTTCATCTGCCTGATGGAATTCTTTCAATTGGACGCCCCTCTGGCGAACTGCGTGTCCTCAGCCTACTCCAATATTCCTGCCGTCGAAAGAAATCTACAGTTTAACATGTAATCTGAACCACGCGTCCCTCATCACTGAGAGGTGAAGGTTAATTTTGAAAATTCCGTGGTCCAACTGAGATTTGACATCGCGAAATTCGGGTTTCCAGCCACATACACTATCAATAATCGCCAGATTCGGTTTAACATATTTAAATGACTCAGTGAATAACGTCGGAAGTACCACGAGGCTATTCACAGATGATACTGTTGTATACAAAGACACCGCAAGGCTAGAAAGTTGTGGAGAAATGGTGGTAGACCAGCAGCTGATCTACGTTTGGTTCACTGATTGGCCCATCTGTCACCGTCCAACCCCACTTCTATCCTTCTCAGTCTTCCCTCAATGATGTCCATACGTTTTTTACAGTCCCTGCAAAACGGATCGTCGTAACAAATGAGTGACTGCACATAAATTGACGTCAAAACCTGCTTTTGTGTAATTACAGGACTACGTTCGAAGCAGACGCATTCATAATCTGAGAGTTTGCGTAAGAATCGATATAAAATGGAACGACTAAATAAAGCGAACTGCACCAAAGGCGGATGGAAGGCTGAGTCTCTTAGGACCCCTACTTTACTGACAAAGGAAGTAGTACACAATAACCTCGTTCGAATTGTATTTGAATATTGCTCGTCAATGATGGACCCTTAACAATAGCACTAAGGTAGGGAACAGAGAAGAACCAAAGAGGAGTAGCACATCTCGTAACAGGTTCGTTTGGTAAGCGCGGAAGCGTTAAGATGATGTTCATCCAACTCTAGTGTAATGTACTATGAGAGAGGCGTTATGCATCACTGTGTAGCTTACCGTTAAAGTTGTGAGATCGTATGTTCCTAGCGGAGTCCAATAATATATTCGTTCCACCCACACTCACTACCGGAAAAAATGCCACAATCTCCACGGCTGTGTTGAGCGGCGTACTGAAGGGCTGTAGTGCTAGTGATTCATTTGTCACGGTCATCGACGATCAGATGTCACTCAAGAGGTCTGCCTGTGTATCCTCTGTTTTGGCCCTGCTGGCCGTCACTGTACTGAATTTAGAGATGAACAGTATTTGCAAAATTCATTCTAGGTTACAGCCATGCCACGCAGACGAATGCATGTTGAACAGCTGCAGGCACTTGAACAGAGTCGCACTGTGGGTCTTCAAGAAGGTAGGCAGATGTGTAGGCAGATGTATCGGCAGACGTATCGGCAAATTGCTGCACTTGCTGGGTACAATGAATCGGTAGTTTATGGCTGGTTCAAAAAATTGTCTGTGGAACACTCCTAAAGTTGCAAACTAAGTTCGAGATTTCCACGAAATGTACACGCACGTTAGTATGGATGCATTGGACGAGCATCGGTGGTCAAACCAACATCACTAAGGGACGAAATGTGGCTCATGTTGCTTCCGCATTGTCATCAGGGACCACTGCGAATAGCCTGTGTGCAACAAGACTAAGAACACTTGTAATTCTGACCAGGTGTGTGGTTTTAGTATGTTTGTAACATTGTAAGTAATTCACCTTTATTGTAGTGGGACAAAGATGCATGAGTGCGCTGCTTGAGTAGTGCATAACATCCTTCACTCTGTGTTTATCTGTGGCGTGCTTGGTCACCAGTCAGTTGTGCAGCGCTGGGGCGTTCTTCTTTGAGGTATAGTAGTGAGCAGTTGAATCTTTTAATCTTTTTGAGAAGGAGATTTTGAGCCGTGTTGTGGCTCGTGTTAGAGCCGTTGGTAGGTTGGCACCGTGTAATAGGGATAGTGGCGTCTCATTTTCTTCCTGTGTTTACTGGCGCCACTACGTTTGCTAGCATTGTCTGTCCGTGAATGGCAGCCGCAGTGGTCATCGATATCTAGTACGGTGGTACAATCTTTGGAGGGGCGTCATGTGTTTTCCAGGTCGGAGTGTGTCGGGGAGTTGGGTTGGGATGGAGCAGCAGTGAGGTCAGGCAGCACAAGGACATGCTGGGACGGCTGGCGGCACACAGGCACTGCTGGATCGAGGGGCTGCAGTTGCGAGGGCCAAAACCTCATTGTCCACCGGACCCAGGACGTTTGAGTTGAGTGAACATTAACCCAGTAGTGAAACCTACACTATTTTGAGATCACACCGTTCGTTCGCGCACTCCTGTTCACAGGGTCACGGAGATGAAGAGCAACGAGTGGAGTGTTAGGAGTTGGCGAAATTAATTAGCCGTCCTCCACATCTTACTATTAACCATTGAATTCCTTGTGTTACTATTGGTGAAGTTCGACCAGCGGTATTTTTCTGCCTAGTGTCCGCTAATGCCCCAGTTATCTGCCCTGGAGGTTAGCGTATTTTCGCGGCAGTGTACCTTTCCTCGCCTTGCTGCTGCTGTCCAGTAAGGTGTGTAGTTCGACAGCATCCCTGATTGTGGTTCGGATATTTTATTTCTTTTGGACTACTTTGGTCGTAGTGGTTCCTTCTGCTTCTGGATGTTCTAAACACCGGATTCTAAAGATGCAGTGCTGTCCGCCAGTTCCTCCTTACCTGGGTTATTCCATCGTTGTATTGGTTATCAGATGTTAGGGAGATTTTGCAAGAGTGTTGGTCTGTGTTTTAAGTGCCACTAGTTTGTGATGCCATTTGGTTAAGTGAATACAACTCTTGGCTGCCTATCTCATCATTTACAGAGTTGAGCGACTTTCCCAGGTCGATCCTTGGAGCACTGTCTGAGGCCCACTTATCTGTTGACATGGTCAGATTGTGATGATTGTTTTAAAAAAAATTAATTTTGAATTATTACTGTTTGGGCCTTCATCCGACACAGAGTTTGAATTTCTGGTCAATAAGGCCTTCAGCCAAGGGTGCAACTTGCTTAAGAATTTGTTTAATTAGACATTGTGTCTTAACATTCAAATTTGATAATTGTTCCTTATTGTCAACTTCATTTGCAATTGTTTCCAAATAAAGTGTACGTGATTAAAAAGAAATTAACTGAGCAACCAATGGTAACTGATTATGGCCCCATCCACACCAAATCCTGCCTTTCCCTAAGTACCAGGTCCCATATTTTTTATGTGTAAATCTAAGACTAATTATTTGGAATACTTTAAGGTGGAGATGAAAACATGTTGGTAAACGTATGTTATTGATTCTATTGCATGAGAAGATTTTTTGCAGGAATTTTTCAAGGTAATCAACGCACGTGCAACAATGAAACGTTTCTTTGTCATAACAATTAATTGAAGGAAATCCTTGCCCCTTAGATGACTAGTAAAATTCATTATTAGTGTTAGTTTGATGTCTTTGTTTTCATTATGTCACAGATAACACAATTGGTTTAAATGTCTGTAACTTTTATGATGAGAGAATTTCGTAATTGTTAGGATCTTCTGATGTTGTACAGTCTTTTCTGTCGGTAATCAGATTTTAATATTTTGATAACGAATTTCCTTAAAGTAGACTCACCTCCATCCTTCTTAGCGACGTTTTCAGCATTTGTCGTGTACATAGCACCTTAGGGCTAAAATAGCATGGCTGACATGGCCGTAAGAAGGGTGCAGCAAAACATGCTCCTGCGCTCGGTAGGGGCATAGAGGACAACTCCTGGAGGGGGCATTGCTAGTAGTAATGGGGCTCTGACCAGTTGACACAAAAATCAGAGAAAAGGCCGCCTAGTACTGTGTGAAGAAAGAAAGGAGGAAAAAAATAGTGGAAATAATGGGGGTTTATGTCGGCGATAACTCTGGAATTAATAGAAGGGGGGAAGAATTATGGCAAGAGCAGTGGGACAATGATGAAACAGGGCGAAGAACTTACGAGTTGCTGCGACACATTAAGGAGCGCTTAAAGGTAAACCAGTTTTTCGAGTGAAGTTTTTAAAAGCTTTAACCTTTTAATTTTTCGTCCTATGTCTGCTGATAATGTGTACCAAATACCTCTCATTTTTATATTGCTTTAATCATAATTACAGATGCGATGACAGCAGTTGCCCAAACTAAATTACAAATAAAGTAATATATAAGTGATGTAGGCGGCTTCATTCGCAAAATTCAGAAGAACCGAGGAAAAACAGGGGACACTGTCTCAGAACTACTGCTGCTTGTCTACACGACAATGCTCCGTCACACTACGCCCGCCAGATGCACGAATTGTTGCGTCAATTTCATTGAAACTATCTGAGAATCCGCCCGAAACCTTTGTTTGGCTCTGATTTCCAGCAGTTCATGCACGTGAAGAAGTTGCTCGGATATCAATATTTTGACTCCAACGAAGAACTTCACGACGATGTCAGGGCCTGGATGCCCGTAAAGTTTAGAACGGATAAGTCTAAGAATTTCAATAATTTGGTACGATACATGCGAGTATAGTAGCGAGGTTAGTAGGTTACTGCAATGAACCCTAATTCGAGACGGGAATAGTCCACACACAGTATTAAAATTTTTTCAGAAGCAGTCTACAGAAGTAGTTGGGCTATCTATGGCGAAGTAGGCGAACAAGATACTTCGTTTCGGAATATCGAATTCGTGACACAAGACAACAGTTTAAGTAAGATGAATTATTTAACTAGTCAATACGGAAACATCGATTATGTGTCAAATACGCTGCCTAGAATCATCAGTTTACAAACGCATATTTTGTTTTTGTCATCTTTATCGAGCTTTAGTTCACATATCGCTTGACGGTAACCGCGTTAGTACGGGTATTATACAAGCTATAACTATAAGCAAAGAGCCATAATATATTTCTTGGTCGTTTGAGATCCTTCTCAGTGGCGAAGGCATGGCTATAGTTTCCCATCGGCTGTTACGTCAGAATGTACTGTTATGGAAGTTTTCCGTCTTTGTTATGATTCGGATCCCCATTGCATGGTTCTCGCCTTGGTAACAGATGAGTATATATTCGCTCCGTTTCGTGTTCTTTCCAAGTAATGTACAAGATCACCTCATCCTTGGAGGTGCTGGGAGTAATATACTATTTGTTCAGACATCACCTAAGTACCACAAGCAACAGTACAATTTGCGAATAGAGAACATTTGTACAAGAATAATTATACCATTTTTCTGTTCTATTAGCGGGAGAGAGGTGGGATACACTACTGACAGATTGTTCTATACGTGGCAGACCTTTTCTAATTTTACTTTGTTTCTTGTAATTTCTGAGGATATGTGGAATTTTTGAAGACTCTTCTTGTATTTTGTGAGTAAGGCTAACTTGCCCGCCCGGTTGGCCGTACGGTCTAACGCACGGCTTTCCGGGCGGGAAGGAGCGCCTGGTCCCCGGCACGAATCCACCCGGCGGATTTGTGTCGAGATCCGGTGAACCGGCCAGTCTGTGGATGGTTTTAGGCGGTTTTCCATCTGCCTCGGCGAATGCGGGCTGATTCCCCTTATTCTGCTACAGTATGTCGGCGATTGCTGCGCAAACAAGTTCTCCATGTACGCGTACACCACCTTTACTCTACCACCCAAACATAGGGGTTACAGTCGTCTGGTGTGTGACGTTCCCTGCTGGGGGGGGGGGGGGGGGGTTCCACCGGTGGCCGGACCGCACAATAACCCTGGATTCGGTGTGGGGCGGCGGAGGAGTGAAGTGGACTGCGGTAGTCGTCATGGGGTTGTGGACCACTGCAGCTGCGGCGGGGACGGAGCCTCTCCGTCGTTTCTAGGTCCCCGGCTAACATACAATAGAATACAATACAAGGTTAACATCCAAGCTCGACGGTTATTGAGTAGTTTACTAGTGAACAAGAGTCTCAGACCGAAGACCAGTACTGAGGGAGATGTCGAACATTGCTTTTATTTGCAACCTCTCTTGTGGGCGTTTTATTCCTGCTTAATATTCTTGCAATATATCTCAGTCCTTCAACTGACATTTCCAGTATTACATTTATATGGTTGTACCTCTTTAAATCTCTCTGAACACGCACAGTCGGACACTTGACGGTCGTGACTTATTACAGCGAGTAATCGCCGATCGGGCAGTCTGACGATATCGAAGATTTGCGCCTATTTCCGTGCCGACATTGCATTCATTTGTGTTGAGCGTCAGTTGCCACTCTTTCCATCCAGCTCTGATCCAGTACCCCCAATTTAAAGTCGACCGAGCCCTGACTCTAGAAGTTTAGAAATGGCTGACACTATCGCCATGGTGTTTTCAAGCAGGTAATTTGTAACACAGAACATAGTTCTCACAAAATGCAAAGTCAGTTATTACCTCTATGAAAAAGACAGCGATGCAGTTGTTTCTGGTTTTGAATGCAGATATGATATATTCTGCTGCTAGTATCGTTGAACAGAATCATACAAAGCCAAACGCTAGTGAGTTTTAGAAATATTGTATGTAGTTTCAGAAAAAAAATAATTTACATATAACTGAGAGTTTCTCTGGTTTGGTTATTATGCCGTTGTGAACCTTTCAGCGTCAACGCCTCCCCTCTTTCCAGTCAACGTTTCATACATGTTTGTGGTACCAACATTGTTTAAAGCAAACGTAATCATTTTACTTGGAGGGTGGAGCAAACATACAGGTAAATAAGGGATAGTTGCGGAGATTTGCTTAGTACCAATCCAACGTACCCATATCGACTTTAATACAGCTTCATTATCATATTAGATCAAATAAGCCCTCGGTCACAAATATTAAGTCAAAATTGACCAGGTTTAGACGCTACTATGAGCTTCGTCTTCAGAACTAAACTAACTGATCTAAAACATATTAGGTATATAATACATTAATAAAATTAAAGTTTGTACTGACTGGAAAGAGATGCAGTACTTACAAGTCACATTTTAAAAAATCTAAGCTGAAAAAGGCTAAGTCATGAATAGTTGTAAATACGATGGCGAGCCGCTAAGGGCTGCTTGTATTTGAGTGAACAAGGGTTGCAACAATACTCTTGTTGCAACCCTTGTTCACTCAAGTACTGCAACTCTTTCCAGTCAGTACAAACTTTAATTTTATTAATGTATTATATACCTAATATGTTTTAGAACAGTTAGTTTAATTCTGAAGACGACGCTCATAGTAGCGTCGAAACCTGGTCAATTTTGACTTAATAATTGTGTCAGAGGACTTATTTGTTCTAATATAATTCTGACACGGTCACTGAACGTTAGCAGCTATGTTCAAAGTTTTAAGCTTCATTATCATTCATTTTAATTCACAAGGTCAATATTCAATAATTCACAAAGAGCCGAGTTAATTACCGTTGATTTCACAAACATTTATATCTATATTGCTAATTATCTTTATCGCTACGGTTAACGTCATCAGGATTGTTTCCCCGAGAAAACCACTAAACTTTAGTCGAGGTTTCATTCATAGCCATTACAGTTTCTTATTATTCAGATCCAATTGTTAAGTTAACCTGCTGGCACCACACTTAAAAAATGTACTGCTTCTTTAGTTACTTCTTATCCGAAACCTCTTCACCCACAGAATTAATAAAATATTTTCCCTCTCACCATATTTCCTCTGCTTGTTCATCGTGTAGACTACAATAATTTCACATTTTGTATTCGTTAATGTCCACAAGACACCGTTCCTCAAGCTTCTGTCTCCATTTGATTTAGACGATTCACTGACTATATGGAAACACTCGCGAGCTAGAAATAAATAACCCTGTTTTCTCAACACTGTCCAACTAATGCCCGTCTGGTTGTAAATAACTTTAACTCCATAGATTTCATAAGCCTACATGTGTCAATGGGAAGTTCACGACATCGTATCTCAAAAGAAAATATGTGTCATAGAACTACAGTATACGCAAACGTAATGTTGCTATAAGATTCAGATGAAATGTAGCTCCGTAATAAGTTTCTTGAAGACATGATGTCTTTGTACAGTTCAGAAATCATGTTTATGCACTGTGCACAAAAAATTTTCTCTCTTGGTCACACTTTATTAATTCTGTTTGCGCTTTTCGGTACTCAGCCATCATCAGATCTGCGGTAAGACAAAACGTATAACATGGGATGCATACTGTATCACATGTAAGAAGGTCGATTTGTCGTAAGAGGAAACATGGTGCAGATGTAATTTCAACGTATTACATTTTACAAATGTTCAAATGTGTGTGAAATCTTAAGGGGTTGAACTGCTAATTTCATCAGTCCCTAAGCTTACACACTACTTAACCTAAATTATCCTAAGGACAAACACACACACACATGCCCGAGGGAGGACTCGAACCTCCGCCGGATTCAGCCGCACAGTCAATGACTGCAGCGCCATAGACCGCTCGGCTAATACCGAGCGGCATTTCCACAAAGATGAGGAAGGAATATGCCTGTATCATTTTCAAACGAACTACCCATCCATTCGCCATAATCGATTTTAAGGGACAACTAAAATATGAATCTAGACGCCTCGACCTTGAATTGAGTACCGCTGCTCTTCCAGAGTCCTCACCACCATCACATCCGCACGTAGTAGCTAGTTCTCAAGCTCTACATATTAATTCAGAGAAGGTATGAGTGCCTTAGAGTTATTCTTACTTTGCTTAGAGACAAGTTACATTAACTGCCGGACGGCCACTCATTAGTTTCACGATTCTTGTGCGAGGTGTGAAGGCGATATCAGGTACTTGCTCGTTTGCTTTCTGGGAGCTATTGGAGGGTTTTTGTCTTTGGTATACTGAGAGATTTTCTAACAGCTAATTAGGTGTTGTAGGAACACCATTTGTTGCTTTGCATATAGCCTAAATGCAAGGCGGATAAGAATTATATCTACTATTATTATATCATGCCCTTAACAGTTAGAAAGTTTTCGTTCCTGTACTCGGAAGAGGTTATCTGGAAACGATCAATGAGTAGATTTGACGCTTATTATGGAAATCAAACGAATTAATCTGTAGAAATTATCGCCAATACTTTCCTCCATCGCGCTTCGTGTACCCTTTTAAAGACTATGTAAGTTTACTTTTGAGGTAACCCATGTTTCGCAGAAATTTTCTTCTTCCTCACATTCCTTTACTATGACTGCATTCAGTGTACTCTCAATGGATTACATTTCGGAATACGTATTGGGTCTGCCTTTCTAGGAGAAATTCTTCTGCTGTCTGTTATTGTTGATGAATATTTTTGCTGTGCAGCTAAGCTGCTAGTACAGCTGCGGTTTCTGCAGGAAAACAAAAGCTCTCAGTGAGGAGCGAAATCATTACTTTGCAACCAAAAGTGGGATGTGACAATCACTGTCTGTGATTCGGGAACCGTGTGTGGTAACCTCAAAATCGTCAGCGAAAATATGAGCAATGCAGTTTTTAAATTACAAGCATGCTCCGCATTAATTTTTCCTATGTATCTTGCACACACAGACGCGTTTCGCCTTAGTTACAAGGCATCTTCAGTGGATGTCCTGAAACATTACACGAACTTTGCACTTACAAGTCATACATAGATTTTAAACAGTTCGTTGACTCTTTTATAATAAAATGGAAAGTACTTACAGATCAGCATTGAATTCATTATTTTTAAGCCAAACAGCTTTCTCTCAAGTGGGAAACTGGCTGAAAGTTTGTAGTTTTCCTTTTGGTCACTGTTTTCAAGGTACAGCAATTTGACTGCCATTTCGTGTGTGTATAGTGTCACTTCCTTCTATAAGTGTTGCCAGTTTTCTCAGGCTAGCTTTCAACTGCTTTTTATGTAACTGTATGTGTGCTGATGCGATGAATATTTATGCTGTAGGATAGAAAGAGCTAAATTGGTGCCGTTATTTCTTTATATTAGTTTGCTGTATAAGCCAACGGCCTTGCGGCAGTGCTAACACTGGCTCCTGTCAGGTCACCGAAGTTAAGCGCTGTCGGGCTGGGCTAGCACTTAGTTGGATGACCATCCGGTCTGCCGAGCGCTGTCGGCAAGCAGGGTCCACTCAGACCTTGTGAGGTAAACTGAGGAGCAACTTGGTTGAGAAGTAACGGCTCCGGTCTCGTACACTGACATACGGCCGGGGGAGCGGTGTGCTGACCACGTGCCCCTCTGTGGTATACACCACTTCTAACAAACACCGAACAACGCGCTCCAGTACGCGGCCGCCAAATACATCGCTGGCCGCACTTCTCTGGGCGGCCCGCTGCTTCCATCGCTGGCCGTCTTCACACGCACGCTCCCTTACGTGGCCGAGAAATACATCGCTGGCCGCACTTCTCCGGGCGGCTCGCGGCTACCATCGCTGGCCGCCTTCGCGCGCGCGCGCGGTTGTCAGCACACAGCAATTGGCTACGCCAGGAAACATTGCGATTGGTTTTCCCTGGAAAACAGCGACCCCAGCCTACGGCTCCATTAACTAGCAAGCCTTATATAAACCCGGCCGCCGCCGCAAACGACAGTTCTCATCGGGAAGTGCAGTACGCCGTGTTCCAGCTGCTTGTGGATGACTCGCCGCACCACTCGAGGTTACCTGGCTGCTCGGCGGAAATCTAGCGACTTCAGTTGCAGATACTGAACTTCACTGGACTTGGGAATAATTACGAGACGTGCACCCCACTATGCACATTTGGACATTGATATAACCAAACTTTAATTATGTATTACTTCTGAGTGTATGCCTGGGTAGACGGTTGACTAACATAATTGTTAAAAAGTGATTTGTGATTTAATAAACCAAACCGACGAGGTTATTGTGTTATTCCTGGTTATAACACCCTCCATATACGCATGCGGTGACGCCTATGGGCTGAGGATGACACGGCGGCCGGCCGGTACCGTAGGGCCTGTTCGAGCGGAATTTAGTTTTTTGGTATGCAGAATAAACATATGTAAAAGTTCTTTGGAGAATAGGCGCGACTTCCTTTGAAACCAAGAAGCTGGTGCGCAATTTTGATTTTTCGGTTTGCTACATTCTGTGTCCATTCCTGCAAGATAAACTTTCCAGTGTCTCAACAAGTGGACGGTCTATTATAGAATTCCGTTGCACAAAAAAATTGTATTGGAGTGTTTTCCATCTGACAGTATTGGATATACACTCCTGGAAATTGAAATAAGAACACCGTGAATTCATTGTCCCAGGAAGGGGAAACTTTATTGACACATTCCTGGGGTCAGATACATCACATATCACACTGACAGAACCACAGGCACATAGACACAGGCAACAGAGCATGCACAATGTCGGCACTAGTACAGTGTATATCCACCTTTCGCAGCAATGCAGGCTGCTATTCTCCCATGGAGACGATCGTAGAGATGCTGGATGTAGTCCTGTGGAACGGCTTGCCATGCCATTTCCACCTGGCGCCTCAGTTGGACCAGCGTTCGTGCTGGACGTGCAGACCGCGTGAGACGACGCTTCATCCAGTCCCAAACATGCTCAATGGGGGACAGATCCGGAGATCTTGCTGGCCAGGGTAGTCGACTTACACCTTCTAGAGCACGTTGGGTGGCACGGTATACATGCGGACGTGCATTGTCCTGTTGGAACAGCAAGTTCCCTTGCCGGTCTAGGAATGGTAGAACGATGGGTTCGATGACGGTTTGGATGTACCGTGCACTATTCAGTGTCCCCCGACGATCACCAGTGGTGTACGGCCAGTGTAGGAGATCGCTCCCCACACCATGATGCCGGGTGTTGGCCCTGTGTGCCTCGGTCGTATGCAGTCCTGATTGTGGCGCTCACCTGCACGGCGCCAAACACGCATACGACCATCATTGGCACCAAGGCAGAAGCGACTCTCATCGCTGAAGACGACACGTCTCCATTCGTCCCTCCATTCACGCCTGTCGCGACACCACTGCAGGAGGGCTGCACGATGTTGGGGCGTGAGCGGAAGACGGCCTAACGGTGTGCGGGACCGTAGCCCAGCTTCATGGAGACGGTTGCGAATGGTCCTCGCCGATACCCCAGGAGCAACAGTGTCCCTAATTTGCTGGG
Source organism: Schistocerca serialis cubense (assembly GCF_023864345.2). Classification (NCBI taxonomy): domain Eukaryota; kingdom Metazoa; phylum Arthropoda; class Insecta; order Orthoptera; family Acrididae; genus Schistocerca; species Schistocerca serialis. The sequence goes on along the minus strand of NC_064641.1, from coordinate 670,687,658 downwards.
AAGTGGCGGTGCGGTCCCCTACGGCACTGCGTAGGATCATACAGTCTTGGCGTGCATCCGTGCGTCGCTGCGGTCCGGTCCCAGGTCGACGGGCACGTGCACCTTCCGCCGACCACTGGCGACAACATCGATGTACTGTGGAGACCTCGCGCCCCACGTGTTGAGCAATTCGGCGGTACGTCCACCCTGCCTCCCGCATGCCCACTATACGCCCTCGCTCAAAGTCCGTCAACTGCACATACGGTTCACGTCCACGCTGTCTCGGCATGCTACCAGTGTTAAAGACTGCGATGGAGCTCCGTATGCCACGGCAAACCGGCTGACACTGACGGCGGCGGTGCACAAATGCTGCGCAGCTATCGCCATTCGACGGCCAACACCGCGGTTCCTGGTGTGTCCGCTGTGCCGTGCGTGTGATCATTGCTTGTACAGCCCTCTCGCAGTGTCCGGAGCAAGTATGGTGGGTCTGACACACCGGTGTCAATGTGTTCTTTTTTCCATTTCCAGGAGTGTATTTACAGCTTTCAACCTAAATGCATTTGCCGTCACGGAACACACACCTCCTAGGTAAGTCCTGCTAAACCAGACTGGGTTTTTCTAATTTGGAAATAGGTTGCTTGCTGCCTCTACTGAAGAATATGAAATCATAGCCGATCTTTTCATTCTCCCCCCCCCCCCCCCCCAAACACACACAGTCTCCACACCTAAGGGGGGGATAAAAACGAAGATGATGTCAGTACTCCCATAATGTATGTGTTCGACTGGTGTAAATCTAGTTTTTGCGCTATGAAGGTTTACTGGCATATAGATGTTCAGTATGTGACAGCGCTACACTGTTGCGACTACTGCTGTGTGCGCTGTTTTGCCCATTAGTTTCTGGAGCAACAACACAGTCCTGCTGTCACGCTGGCTGGGTCTTCAGTTGGCTTTGTCCGTTAATACACTACTGGCCACTAAAATTGCTACACCACGAAGATGACATGCTAAAGGCGTGAAATTTAACCGACAGCTACAAGATGCTGAGATATGCAAATTATTAGCTTTTCAGAGCATTCACACAAGGTTGGCACCGGTGGCGACACCTACAACGTGCTGACGTGAGGAATGTTTCCAACCGATTTCTCATACACAAACAGCAGCTGACCGCCGCTGCCTGGTCAAACGTTGTTGTGATGCCTCGTGTAAGGAGGAGAAAAACTTACCATCACTTTTCCGACTTTAATAAAGGTCGGATTGTAGCCTATCTCGATTGCGGTTTATCGTATCGCGACATTCCTGCTCGCGTTGGTCGACATCCGATGACCGTTAGCAGAATATGGAATCGGTGGGTTCAGGAGGCTAACACGGAACGCCGTGTTGGATCCCAACGGCCTCGCCGGCCGAAGTGGCCGTGCGGTTAAAGGCGCTGCAGTCTGGAACCGCAAGACCGCTACGGTCGCAGGTTCGAATCCTGCCTCGGGCATGGATGTTTGTGATGTCCTTAGGTTAGTTAGGTTTAACTAGTTCTAAGTTCTAGGGGACTAATGACCTTAGCAGTTGAGTCCCATAGTGCTCAGAGCCATTTGAACCATTTGAACTCAACGGTCTCGTATCACTAGCAGTCGAGATGGCAGGCATCTTATCCGCATGGCTGTAACGGATTGTGCAGCCACGTCTCGATCCCTGAATCAACGGATGGGGAAGTTTGCAAGACAACAACCATCTGCACGAACAGTTCGACGATGTTTGCAGCAGCATGGACTATCAGCTCGGAGACCATGGCTACGGTTACCCTTGCCGCTGCATCACAGAGAGCAGCGCCTGCGTTGGTGTAGCCAACGACGAACCTGGGTGCACGAATGGCCAAACGTCATTTTGTCGGATGAATCCAGGTTCTGTTTACAGCAACATGGTGGTCGTATCCGTGTTTGGCGACATCGCGGTGAACGCACATTGGAAGCGTGTATTCGTCACCGCCATACTGGCGTATCACCCGGCGTGATGGTATGGGGTGTATTGGTTACACGTCTCGGTCACCTCTTGTTCACATTGACGGTACTTTGAATAATGGCCGTTCCATATAAGATGTGTTACGACCTGTGGCTTTACCCTTCATGCGATCCCTCCGAAACCCTAGATTTTAGCAGGATAATGCACGACCGCATGTTGCAGGTTCTGTACGGGTCTTTCTGGATACAGAAAATGTTCGACTGCTGCCCTGGCCAGCACATTCTCCAGATCTCTCACCATCTGAAAACGTCTGGTCAATGGTGGCCGAGCAACTGGCTCGTCACAATACACCAGTCACTACTCTTGATGAACTGTGGTATCGCGTTGAAGCTGCATGGGCAGCTGTACCTGTACACGCCATCCAAACTCTGTTTGACTCAATGCCCAGGAGTATCAAGGCCGTTATTACGGCCGAGGTGGTCGTTCTGGGTACTGATTTTTCAGGATCTATGCATCCAAATTGCGCGAAAATGTAATCACGTGTCAGTTCTAGTATAATATATTTGTCCAATGAATGCCCGTTTATCATCTGCATTTCTTCTTGGTGTAGCAATTTTAATGGCCAGTAGTGAACTTATGAAGGAGAACTTTTACATTTTCGGAAATAAACACAGGGACGAGGAGTCTATGGAAACCGTTCAGCTTTAAGTAGTGTGCCGCGTCACTGACTCAAACGCCAAAGGCATCGTCACGTTTTCCACACGTGCGCCCTCGTGACCTTGTGGCCTTAAGAGGAACGCCACACGCTTGACTCTGTGTAGTCCGCGGCGGCCAGTATACTCTGCAGAGCTGTTGCTGCTACAGCTACTGCTGCTGTTCCGACTGTTTATTCTGCATGAACAACGGGCGCTGCTAGACGTTGTTTTCGTACATCCTTGGGACTGATTGTTCTAGCCCCGCCAAAATCTGTATCTGCATCGCACTAAATTGTGACATTGTTATTGAAGTGTACCGAAACGCTTAGAACATGCTGTTTAGTTTCATTTTCTGCTTTGTTTCACCAACATCATTTGTTCAGTTAATGGTAATCTTAAAATTTAGAAAGTGAATTGCTGTTCTAGGCATTTTCAGTCAGACGGCTCAAAACGATTTACTTACTCGCCCTGCAGGTAATTCTCCTGGTAATATTTTTAGCTAATATAGCTAGTTAGTTAGTTCGTTAGTTATTTGTTCGGCAGACCATATTCACGATAAACGCTGTGATGGGATACATGACAACAGAACACATCTATAAAACAGAACTGATTCATAAATATCGGTTATCTACACAGTCTCTCTGTAAAAATTACTGATCATTTTTGTTCAGGAATTGCTCTATGGTACACAAAGAGTTGTGAAGGAGAAACAACTTTACATTTGAAAACCCTTCTGCTATCTTTCAGCCATTTTATTTCCTTGAGCATATTGTCAAAGAGTTTTAAGGCTCCATATTTCACCACTTTCTGTACGAAAGTTAAATTAAAAGATTCTTGTGTTGTAAATGTCTCCGTAACTCTTAAGCTCCGAAGGTTAGTTGGCAACAAACTTCGTAAGTGAATAAATATACGGCTGTGGTTAATATTCCTAGCAGTTTGAAGAGACGTCTGCAAGTTGTACGAGCGTGAATCTCATACACAGCTGTTACAACATTCTTCTGTGCACTGAATACTGACGAGTTACCCCATAACGTTTTCTCATTCGACATCATTGAACGAAAAAATGCAATATATGTTCACTTACTGACTTTCGTACACACTAGTTTTCGGTTATTCAAATGGCAAAAGTAGCTCTAACTAAACCGTTTAGCAGATTTGCTATACAGTTTTTTTAATTTAAATTTTCTTCAATACACACAGTTAAGAACCTAAAGCTTTCTACTACATTTATTATTTCTTCTTCATACAGTAGGTTAATAGGAGATGGAATATCTTTGACAGTACAAAACTGGGTGAGCTGTATCTTTTCAGTTTCAGAGAACCATAGTATCTTTCACAAAGACATTATTTACTGTTTTCTCTGTTGGTGCTTGTTCGGCTGTAAACCAATGCTTGTGTCATCTTCAAATAGGACTAACTTTGTTTCCTGATTCAAATGAGATGGCAAAACGTTAATATAATGAAGGAACAGTAGTGGGCCAATGGTCGAAAGTTGAAGGCTCCAACTTACCTTTCACTTGCCCATCTGACATCTTACTCACCTAACTTTTGCATCCAACCTGTCATTTCCCTTCCACATGTAGTATCCTAAATCGTTTCCGTGCACTACGTACCTGGAGAGCTGAATGGCGTTAGGAGGGTTTGAGTTAATTTTTTAAGTGATGTCCTTAGTATATAACGTTCAAAAATAAACTATATAACTATGTAAATGTTTTCTGTTTCATGTCATCGAGTAAGAGCTGAGGAGACCAGAACAGCTTACTTCCTTTTAACGGATGTGATAAAACCGCAGAAAACCTACCAGCTGACGGCCATCACACAGGAGAACATGGAAATTATTCTAAAGTGTTAAAGAAAAAGAAATGTTTTATTTTAACCGTACCGTATGTCGTGGGATTCTAAATGAGTCAGTCTATGTCTATTTGCCAAGGAATTCAAAAAGTTTTAAATTTTTATATTTGATTACGGAAGAACTTTTCCTTATTTACTGTGTGTGATGTAATGTGAAGAATGCAATAATATAGAATATAAAGACGTATTTTTATCTAAATACGGTGACAGAAACAGTGATGGAAAACTGTAAAATTTTATTAAAACTGGATAGTCAAATTATTAATGTATACCTCTGGAGAAGTGATTTTCTGTAAAGTGAAACGAGCACTGAAATAATTCTGCAACGTTGAAAGTAATTTCATCCCGAGTCCGCAAAATAATCCAAATTAAAAGTTCATACCTCTTCTCTTTCAGAAAATAGTAAAGAAGCGTACAATCAATAATAAAACTCGTATTACTCAAAACTCATTAAAATTATTACACGACCACGTTAGTAACACGCCAGCTCTAGACACACTTCCATGGCTTCAGTGCATACTCTAAATAATATCTTTGGAGCAGCGAAGTCAGAGAATCACTGTATTGTTCCATAGCGACAGTAGACATACTACGACGAAAATAATTTTTTCAACAAGAAATTTTCTACTCCCCTTCATTCTTTATTATCCTATGTCTAATCTTTGATAATGGGTGAGGAAAATAGGTCACAAAAATAATTATGGCCGGCCGCCGTGGCCGAGGGGTTCTAGGTGCTTCAGTCCAGAACCGCGCTGCTGCTACGGTCGCAGGTTCGAATCCTGCCTCAGCCATCGCAGTGAGTGACGTCCTTCGGTTAGTTAGGTTTAAGTAGTTCTAAATCTAGGAGACCGATGACCTCACATGTTAAGTCCCATAGTGCTTAGAGCCATTTTTGAACTTAGTTTTGACCAACGTTTACAGAAAAACAACAACTCCAAACAGTGACCGTTCTGAAGGAATGTAGAGAATACACGACGACGTTTTGCCATTCATTCCCAAAACAGCCTGGTAAACCAAAAGCGCGAAACACTACAATATTCAACATTCTTTGTCATAGAGCATCCCCGCCGGCACTCCCCACATCATTATTACTGTCCACAGTTAACACGGATACTGAACGCATCAACTTCATAATGAAGGGAATGTACACACATATTGCTTTAGCACCTCATGATTAAAAACATCTGTTTTTAATATTCTCTCATCACTTTATAATACACTACTGGCCATTAGAATTGCTACACCAAGAAGAAAAGCAGATGAAAAACATGTATTCATTGGACGACTGTATTATAGTAGAACTGACATGTGATTACCCTTTCACGCAATTTGGGTGCACGGATCATGAGAAATCAGTACCCAGAACAACCACCTCGGCCGTAATAACGGCCTTGATACGCTTGGGCATTGGGTCAAACAGAGCTTGGATGGCGTGTACAGGTACAGTTGCCCATGCAGCTTCAACACGATACCAGACATCATGAAGAGTAGTGACTGGCGTATTGTGATGAGCCAGTTGCTCGGCCACCATTGACCAGGCGATTTCGATTGGTGAGAAATCTGGAGAATGCGCTGGCCCGGGGAGCAGTCGAACATTTTCTGTATCCAGAAAAGCTCGTACAGGACCTGCAACATGCGGTAGTTCATTATCCTGCTGTAATGTAGGGTTTCGCAACGATCGAATGAAGGGTAAGGCCACGGGTCGTAACACATCTGATATGTAACGTCCACTGTTCAAAGTGCCGTCAATGAGAACAAGAGATGACAGAGACGTGTAACCTATGGCACCCCATACCATCACGCTGGGCGATACGCCAGTATGGCGATGACGAATACACGCTTCCAATGTGCGTTCACCGCGATGTCGCCAAACACGGATGCGACCATCATGATGCTGTAAACAGAACCTGGATTCATTCGAAAAAATGACGTTTGGCCATCCGTGCACCCAGATTCGTCGTTGAGTACACCATCGCAGGCGCTCCTGTCTGTGATGCAGCCTCAAGGGTAACCGCAGCCATGATCTCCGTGCTGATTGTCGATGCTTCTGCAAACGTCGTCGAACTGTTCGTGCAGATGGTTGCTGTCTTGCAAAGTTCCCCATCTGTTGACTCAGGGATCGAGGCGTGGCAGCACGATCCGTTACATCCATGCGGATAAGATGCCTGTCATCTCGACTGCTAGTGATACGAGGCCGTTGGGATCCAGCACAGCGTTCCGTAATACCCTCCTGAAGCCACCGATTCCATATTCTGCTAACAGTCATTGGACCTCGACCAACGCGATCAGCAATGTCGCGATACGATAAACCGCAATCGCGATAGGCTACAATCCGACCTTTATCAAAGTCGGAAACGTGATGGTACGAATTTCTCCTCCTTACACGAGGCATCACAACAACGTTTCCCTAGGCAACGCCGGTCAACTGCTGTTTGTGTATGAGAAATCGGTTGGAAACTTTCCTGATGTCAGCACGTTGTATGTCTCGCCACTGGCGCCAACCTTGTGTGAATGCTCTGAAAAGCTAATCATTTGCATACCACAGCATCTTCTTCCTGTCTGTTAAATGTAGTGTCTGTAGCACGTCATCTTCGTGGTGTAGCAATTTTAATGGCCACTAGTGTAACTTACAAATTGTATGTAACCAGTGGCTGAAGAGTATCAGCCTGCTCACTACCAACCAGACACAGTTGGATGAATGTGGATAATAAACAAAAGACGCACGCTGTGCTGTGGCATACACTAATAATTTTCCTTCCACCCTTGGTTCGCGTTATTTTTGTAGGTCACAAATGATGTACGCACTGGTACGCACTCAATCAAAATCCGAAAAAATGAAAAGATTAATCACAAAACAGGATAGCGAGCTATCTCTGTGGACTCCAAACTGCAACACGTCTGTCAGAACCGCAGTGGGCTGTGACAAGGCTGTGGGTCGGAAAGCATGCAGCTGTGCACAACATCGATGATCACCTCCTGAGTTAGCAGTCAGTGCACCACACACAAAATAGACATCGACGCAGCTTAAGCAAACCGACCCGTCTCATAGTTTACGAAGATACTTCAAGAAGCGAAATGGCAAGCAGGAATAAACACTGTCGCAGTGTATTCATAGTCCGTGCCACGTGGCTGGAGGCACGTGCGTGTTCAGAGCTTAATACGTCCACTTAATGTGGCGGTTGACGCATAAGGTTCCGTTGTTTGTTCGCAGAAGTACGGCTGTATCACAAGGGAAGTCGTTCTGTTCGTGAAGCGCGAGTCTTCTCATCTAGCGCAACGTGAATGGCGTCATCGGCTAAGAAAACAGCTGCCTTGCCGTTAGCTCACTTGTGCGTTGTCAGAAAAACTGATTTACGAGACGGGTCGGATACAGGTATACACTTTCGACTAATAATCAAGATATGATCATATTGAGAGACGATCTTCGCAGTTGATAAACGTTTGACAAACAGAATCCAGTAAGTTATACTGGACGTTGACTATTCGACAGATACCTAAGTCACATTCATTGTGTGCCAAAGGAGCATAATAGGGCTACTAACATTTCAAATGAGCACAAACTATTCATAAAACAAGTTCAACTGCGCTTAACACTGTCCACTGAGTGCATTATTTTCTATAGGAAAGTATCGTCATTAGACGATAATAAGCAAATGCCAGAAGGAACAAGTTTTCTCTTTGGTAGCAAGAATTTTAGTGCTTTTTTTAATCTGGAGAAATGCAAAAGAATAGCCTGGAGAAAGATAAAGAACCAATCACTAGGTATGTAGTTCCAAATTGAACACGTCACATCGGTTAAACACACAGGGTAAAGTTAACAAACGATGTAACTGAGATAAGTATGTGAAAACAGTATTAGTGAATGCCAATGGAAAACTTACAATTGCAGCAAGGGTCCTTAAAAAAAAAACAATGCACCTCTAAAGGAAACTACATACAATACTCATTCTAGAGTACTAATGTCGGATTTTTAGCCTTTATCTAGTAGGTAAGACAGGGAATATCAAGCGAATTGAAAGACGAACATCTAAAATTGTAGCAGACTGGTACACCAAACATGAAAGTGTAACGGATGCTCAGCCAACTTAAATGGGAATCTTCGGGAGACAGCCAAGGTTGCTGCCTCTCGAAAAACTGATTTTCGAATGAATCTGTACGCCCATTCTACTGTCCCTCTCGTATATATAGCGTAAGATAAGCTCCATCGATGTGACCGAACGGTTCTAGGCGCTTCAGTCTGGAACCGCGCGACGGCTACGGTCGCAGGTTCGAATCCTGCCTCAGGCATGGTCGTGTGTGATGTCATTAGGTTAGTTAGGTTTAAGTAGCTCTAAGCTCTAGGGGACTGATGAACTCAAATGTTAAGTGCCGTAGTTCTCGGAGCCATTTTTTCAGCTCCACCGTTCTGGCCTCGAAGGGGAGAAACGGGTACGGCCGCTGTGTCATCCCATGGCGCTATTTGTTTGCGGTATGGAACTGCATGGGGTCAGCACAGCGCCCTCTAGGCTGTTGTCAGCTTTGCAGACATTGGAACTGCTACTTGTCACTCAAATAATTCCCCAGTTAGCATCATGAGGTTGAGTAGACCCGTTTTTGCGAATGTCGTAAGATATCTCTCAAATTACTTCACTGAGAAACTCACTGTCTTTTTATCCGAAGGTTGGCCAGTGGAACACGCCACGTCGGTCATACGTGACCACTTGGCTATGAACGCGGACTTATATTTCGGGTGGAAATCATGAAAATAAAGAGTTCAGAAAGATACAAACTTTCCCCTGCTCTACACGCGGATAGGGTGCAAAATCGCTGACAGTGGTACAACGCAACACACTTTCTTCTGAAATAAGTTTGGTTTTATTCAGGATTACAGTACACCACATTATTCTTACACTTTTGACACAAAAACGTATTTCGCAATATAATCTCCGTTCACTGCGACGGCCTTACGCCACCTTACTGGGAGGGCCTTTGTGCCGGCATGGTACTACTCCACTGGTCGCAGCTTCTCTCGGGTGTGCAGACTTTGTGTTCTTATTGAAAAGGAGAAGTTTGTTTCCATCACCTCAAATGAGAGTGTCCGCACGTTCCAGCATTGTAGGAGTCACAGCTGTGTGCGGCAGGCTGGCAAGGCAGAAAGGACAGGATCGTGCGATCCTGTTGCGTTTATGGCAGACGTCTCGCCCAACGACTCATCGCGCTTTTGTTCACTGCCTGGTCTCCTTATACGTTCTAAAAACGCCTGTGTATATCCGCGACTCTGATTTTTCGCCAAAAGAAGGTCAATGAACGCTCTCTGCTTTCTGCCATTCTGAAGTCTACATATAGTGCCAACATCTATTGGAATTTCATGAAGCAATAGGGGCTGACACGGGAATATCCCATTATGTCGAACAACGGATTCCGCAGTTTTTCAACCGAAACTGGCACAGAAAGGAATTTTGTTGCATTACTTGTTGAATGCCCCTGTATCTTTCATGGAGTTACTGATCAAATTCAAAATTTTAAAACGCTGGTTTACACATTAAGAGGTATGATGTTACGCTAAAGGTTTAATATACTAAGAGAAATATTACTGTTACAAAGTGTATACATACCCTGAGGCAGCGAAACTCATTGTGCACATATACGCTAACTATTCCTCCAGTATTTCAGAATGAGAGACCTTAGTGATTTGCAACAAACTTAACACGTCAGTTAAGGCATTTGCGAAACTACTACTTTTTTACAGCCCTCCACAAAAGTGACGAAAGGAAACAAGTTCATCGTTTACTACATTTTCGGTGTTAATGCAGTAAAACTGCCGCATTAGGCATGTAGTTTTAGTTGATTACTTCCCTATTGCTAACTCCACTCGCAATGGGCTTTGCACACAGTATCCACGGGTATCTGCAAAATTATTTTGTGACACAGGATTCAGGAGATATGACATAATTAGTTAGATGCGTAAAAAACTAGCTTCTCCTTAAAACGGAGCTCAGTTTATCTAGACTATAATCATCAAATGTTTGATAATGACAGCACTTGGCGACTTCCAACAAGCACTGAACGTATACTGAAACCTCTGCTAAACTTCCTTTCGCTGGTAACCTTAACGGCAAGTATTTAGCGCATTAATTCATTTGCAGAATAGAGATCTGAGGCATCACTATACTTGGATACTCGATCCTTTAAATAATCAAGGATTTGGTGGTACATACTGAATGTAGAGGTCTTAACAGGTAGCTGTAGAATGACACGAAGAAGGAAAAGAGTGAGGTGTGTGTGTGTGTGTGTGTGTGTGTGTGTGTGTGTGTGTGTGTGTGTGTGTGTGTGTGTGTTTGTGTGTTTGGTGAGAGAGGTGGGGCGAAGAGGGGGGAGAGAGAGAGAGAGAGAGAGAGAGAGAGAGAGAGAGAGAGAGGAGGAGGAGGAGGTTGGATGTCGAAGCACTCCTCGCGTCATACGACTTGTCAGAACTTAGCGATAGGATGTGAACGGCATGATGAGGTGCTTGGACATTGATCTCGCCATTACCTTGCAGGTCCGTGGCCTAGGGCGGGCATGACTAGCTTCCCCAGCGTGGACAAATTCACTGAACCACGTGCCTCGCAGCCTCCACCACCTCCTCCTCCTCCACCTCCGATCCCTCCTCCTGCCGTCGCTGCGTTGACCTCGCACATCTGCAAGCACACTGACCGGCAGCAGCCGCGCCGTGATTAGATTCGCCCGAGGCCCGTTCTGGCCGTAAAGATAAAAGCTCGCCCTTTACGATCCCCAGAGTGCGCGACCGCCGTCTCAGCTCTCAGCTTCCCTCCGCAGAACTACTACTGGCCTCATTAAAGTGAAATACTACACGAGAGAACAGCCAGCTTTCAATATTTTCCAATTCCATTGACTGACAGCAAAATCAATGAACCTTATTAATCTGCGTCTTAGTCAAGTGTAGCTTGAATCATCAGTAAGTTTGAACTCAAAGACGCCATGGAGAGAAATAACGATAGTTCTCCTTCGGAGATCAGTACAACAGCCACTGGTATTTTCACTGTATACGGAAAATCTAAAAATGTATCTGTACACGAGACAGAGTAATGTACATCTAACGAAGATGGCTGAGGTGTTGCAGCAGATTAAGACTTACACTGAACAGGAAACATACTGGACAGGAAACATACGGGACGTAAGCACACTGGCCAAAAATGACCCAGGCCGATAGATGCTGGAGAGTCCTATATGGCCGTCGTCGAAGAAACTTCTCAATTCTTGACGTTCAAATTTTTAAAAAAAGTCAAGGTCGCAGAATATTTGACCAGTTTCGGCTCCTTTAATTGGTCATCCTCAGATTATGAGCGCAATTTGGCTGGAGGTGGCGGCGCGGCGTGGTGAAAAGCTGCTTGTGGTCACAGCCAAATGGTGCTCATAGTCTGAAGGTAGTCGCTAAAACGTGCCGGAACCGGTCATTTTACTAAATGAAACAATGCAGTCTTGACTGTTTTTTTTCTTTAACTGATCATCAGGAACAGATCGTATCTTGTTAGATATAAAACTTGGACGCCGAGTCGAGACTTGTGAAGCAGGCTTTCGACAAAACAGCTATTCAGGCAAAGAAGCAAATCAAGTTTTGCGATAAAGTAACAGTGGGCCAAATGACAACGATAAAACACAGCGACGATAGAACACGATTTCTCTCTGGTTTATCAAAAAAAGCCGGCCGGAGTGGCCGAGTGGCTCTAGGCGCTACAGTCTGGAACCGCGCGACCGCTACGGTCGCAGGTTCGAATCCTGCCTCGGGCATGGATGTGTGTGACGTCCTTAGGTTAGTTACGTTTAAGTAGTTCTAAGTTCTAGACGACTGATGATCTCAGCAGTTAAGTCCCATAGTGTTCAGAGCCATTTGAAACATTTTATCAAAAAAGTAACTGATCATATCGGGAAAATTTCACATATTCATGACGACATACCAGTTTTATACTAACTAAGAGAATACGTCAAGCACTCTGATCTCTAGAGGATAAACGCACTCCTCTCTCAGCGTGTGGCATTTGTAAGATTCTGTGTAATTGTCGAAAGATATGTATGCGAACTACCAATAGAAGCATGAATACAAGACTGAAAGAACATAAATTTTACTAAATGACAAGCGAAAACAGAATAGCAGAGAATGCTCTGGAAGAGCACCTCAGAATCGAACGTGAATGGGGCATCCATTCTGAAACCCAGGTGCAGATACTTATACATACATTTAAAAAAAGTTTTTCATCGCCTCGGTTCCCAGAGTTTCGGAGCCTGTACAGAAAATTTAATATTAAACATCATTTCCGCCCTTTTATTGCTCATGAAAACCACACATTGCATGTTATACCACCATACAGCGAGGCTTTTAGGGGTGGTGGTCCAGATGCTATAGACACCGGTACCTCTAATACCCAGTCGCACGTCCTCTTGCATTGATGCATGCCTGTATTCGTCGAGGCATACTATTCACAAGTTCATCAAGGCACTGTTGGTCCAGATTGCCCCACTCCTAAACGGCGATTCGGCTTAGATGCTGCAAACTGGTTGGTGGGTCACGTCGTCCATAAACAGCCCTTTCCAATCTATCCCAGGCATGTTCGATAAGGTTCATGTTAGGAGAACATGCTGGCCACTCTTATCGAGCGATTTCGTTATCCAGAAGGAAGTCATTCACAAGATGAGCACGATGAGGGTGCGAATTGTCGTCCATGAAGACGAGTGCCTCGCCGATATGATTGCACTATCGGTCGGAGGATGGCATTCACGTAACGTATAGCCGTTACGGCGCCTTCCATGACCACCAGCGGCGTACGTCGGCCCCAGATAGTGCCACCCATAAAGAGCAAGAAACCTCCAACTTGCTGCACTCGCTGGACAGTGTATCTAAGGCATTCAGCCTGATCGGGTTGTCTCCAAACCCGTCTCCGACGGTTGTCTGCTTGAAGGCATATGCGACACCCCTTGGTGAAGAGGACGTGATGCCAATCCTGAGCGGTCCATTCGGGATGTTGTTGGGCCCATATGTACCGTGCTGCATGGTGTCGTGGTTGAAAAGATGGACCTCGCCATGGACGTCCGGAGTGAAGTTGCGCATCGTGGAGCCTATTGCGCACAGTTGTAACTCGTCCTCTGGCTGCACGAAAAGCATTTTTCAACATGGTGGCGTTGGTTTCAGGGCTCCTCCGAGCCATAATTCACAGGCAGCGGTCATCTACTGCAGTAGCACCCCTTGAGAGGCCTGAGCGAGGCATGTCATTGACAGTTCCTGTCTCTCTTTATCTCCTCCATGTCTGAACAACATCACTTTGGTTCACTCCGAGACACCTGGACACTACCCTTGTTGAGAGCCCTTCCTGACACAAAGTAACAATGCGGACGTGCTCGAACCGCGGCATTGACCGTCTAGGTATGGTTGAACTACAGACAACACGAGCCGTGTAGCTCCTTCATGGTGGAATAACTGGAACTGATCGGCGGTCGACCTCGTCGGTCTAATAGGCGCTGACTCATGCATGGTTGTTTACGTCTTTGGACAGTCAAAGGGACTGTGCCTGTGATGCACTATTCACAGTGAACGTCTATCTGCAGGACCTCTGGGACCCAGGTTATGCAATTTTTTTTCCTCAGTCTGCAGCGGAGTGTACGCTGGTATGGCACTTGGTGATGGATTAAAGCTATGTGTCGGACTGAGACAAAAAAAAAGTGTGTCAAATATTACAGGACTTAAGTGCTAAGGTCATCAGTCCCTAAATTATCCTAAGGACGAACACACACACACACACACACACACACACACACACACACACACACACATGCCAGAGAGAGGACTCGAACCTCTGCCGGGACCAGCCTCACAGTCTATGACTGCAGCGCCCTAGACCGCTCGGCTAATCCCGCGGGGCGAGTGAGACTTGAACTCGGGATCTTTGCCTTTCGCAGGCAAGTGCTCTACCGTCTGAGCTACCCAAGCACGACTCACGCCCCGTCCTCACAGCTTTACTTCTGCCAGTACCTCGTCTCCTACCTTCAAAACTTTGCAGAAGGTCTCCTGCGAACCTTGCAGAATTAGCACTCCCACAAGGAAGGATGTTGCGGAAACATGGCTTAGCCACGAAGTGGGGACGGGGCGTGAGTCGTGCTTGGGTAGCTCAGTTGGTAGAGCACTTGCCCGCGAAAGGCAAAGGACCCGAATTCGAGTCTCGGTGCGGCACACAGTTTTAATCTGCCAGGAAGTTTGACAATATTATTCTTCCTAAGCAATATGCCTACTTTAGAAGACACGTTCCCGGCGTATGGAAGGAACTCAAGTGATTTATAGTCGTCATCAGTCTCTTCAGAGAGTTGCTTCTTGTTATTATAATTGTGCATCGCCTTCCGTATTTGACAAAAGTATAGCTATTCTCTTTAAAAACCTTCTCCAGGTGCACTAATTCTTCGTGAAGTCTATCAGCATCCGATATTTCAGAAACTACACGACTTGTCGAGTGTTCAGGACTTCTGTGGTGATTATCTTCAGCACGTGCCGAAACGAAGGTGAAACCAACTCCTGACGTCGTGGAGTTGGGCGGCCTCCCTCATTACACGTGTCGTATGTCGTAGGCTGGGCAGACTGGTAAAATAGCACAAGTGGCGAACCTGGCGGAACTGACATCAGACTGTAATGCTGGACAGAGTACAAATCTGAACACACAGTACACCGAACACTCCTAACGATGGGCCTCTGCAGCCGATGACCCATACATGCTCCAATGTTACTACCACGACATCGGTAGCTCCGACTGAAATGGGTACGTGACCACCAGCGCTGGACGTTGGCACAGTGGCAGAGCGTTTCATGGTCTGATGAACCACGATACCCTCTTCCAGGAGAACAGCTCCCTGACACTTGAACTGAGGGACGGAGACAAGCTGATGGCGGCTCCATTATACTCCAGGCAAAATTTACTTGGGCATCCATGGGTTCCGAGGAGATAGTGCAAGGCATCATGACGGCCAAAGGGTATCGTCGCAGGTAGCAAAACATTGTTCAAATGGCTCTGAGCACTATGGGACTTAACTTCTCAGGTCATCAGTCCCCTAGAACGTAGAACTTCTTAAAGCTAACTAACGTAAGGACATCACACACATCCATGCCCGAGGCAGGATTACAACCTGCGACCATAGCGGTCGCTCCGCTCCAGACTGTAGCGCCTAGAACCGCACGGCCACTCCGGCCGCCTCGCTGGTAGCAAACCGCGTTCAACCCTTCATGATGAACAGGTTTTCCCAACGGTAGTGGCATTTACCAGCAAGATAATGCGCCATGCAATATGGCCAGGAATGTGATGACCACAGTGGCGATTTCAACTCCCTCACTCTACAGATCTGAACCCGATCAAACGCACATCGGGTGTGGTTAAACGTGGCGTCAGAGCTTATCGTCATGACTTGTGTGTGCAGATGTGCTATCTCTCTCCAGCGACCTACCAAGGCATCACTGCTTCCATGCCACAAAGTGTCACCATTATCATCCGTGCCAAGCGTGAACATACCTGTTATTAAGCAGGTGTTCCCAGTGTTTAGTCTGATCGTCGGAAAATGTCTGAAAAGCAGCCGTGCGCCTGACCCAGTCAGGCGCGCTGTTACAGCTGACAGTATAGCGGTAGGCAGCTGGGGTGACAGATGCCCAGCGTGGGAATGAACCGGGTGCTTATAATTAAAGTGACGCCGTTCTGAGAGCTGCAGTGCGGGCTGTACGCGTCGCAAGATGCTGAAACATCGTACGTTCTTTAACAGGTGTGACTCACTGATTGGAAAAAGAAAAAAAATGTATATAGTTCCATTTACTGCCACTAGGTGAAAATCTGGCACTGTAAGGAGCCAGAATGTGAAATGTTTCTTGTGTTGATGTCAGTGTGCTGTTTAAGGCTTCGTGATGCTTGCGGATATTCTTTTTGAAGTACTGTTGGCGTAAAGAGCTAAGAAAGTTGAAGTATAGAATGCAGTTGTTACTGAGAAAAATAAACTAAAATATATGATAAAGAAATTTGAATAAAAAACGAATTAGATGGTGTAGGTGGTGCCCCAGGGAGAGGGAGACATCCCATTCCAATGGCGGTTGTTGATGCAGTTGCCGTAGCTATGGCCGACTGTGCAGCACACGACTTATGTTTTGCACAGACGCCTTATATGCTGAATCCAGTGATCTAATTTTGTCACGGGACTTGTCTCTCTCTCTCGTCAGCAGTTCAAAAGATTTTGCGGTGCATTTGACACTGGTAGCCCCAAAAGATTCGATTCGGACTGTGCACCAAATAAGGCCAAAACGCAGCCTACAACGCCGTGACTTTGCTCTTCGTTTTCTGGCATGCATGGAATTGGATAACATAGGGTCGGGACATATTCTTTGGATGGACGAGACACCTTTTGCTCTCCTTAATGCTTTGAGCGCACAGAACTATCGCGTATGAGGTTTTACTCCGCCATATGTTGTGCAGGAGCGTCAACTGCACGCAGCTTATGTGACGGTGTATTCCTTCATTTTCAGTCCGTTTTTCTTAGAGAACACATCACCCTGCGAGCCTGATGGGTGTACAATGACGTCTGCGTGCTACACATACCACCTTACGCAACCAGTGTTACCAGCTTCGCAAGAACACACCTGTGTCCACACCTCTATTTTCATGCAAGATCGGGTAACGGCACACGTCGCTTGCCAGGTGAAAGATTTGCTTTGAGAACCTTTGGTAATGACCGTCATTTTCTAGACAAATTAAAGATGTATGACCTTCAGGATCCGCAGACTTAAATCCATGTGATTTCTCGTTGTGGATATATCTGAAAGATCGTGTCTATAAGGAATGCATCTGGACACTTCTTGATGTGAATGATAGCATACAACGATATGTCGCTCTGATTACACCGGATATGCTGCAAGCAACTGTCGACCATGCCGTGTTACGGATGCAGTATTTTGCTGAGTCGGGGCACATACTGAGCACGTGTTGTAACTTGTGACCATCCTCGATAGCTGAGTGGTCAGCCTGACGGATTGCCGTCCTACGGGCCTGGTTTCGATTCCCGGCAGCGTCGGCGATTTTCTCCGCTCAGGGATTGGGTGTTGTGTTGTCTTCATCATCATTTCATCCCCATCCGGCGCGCAGGTCGCCCAATGTGGCGTCGAATGTAATAAGACCTGCACCAAGGCGGACAGACCTGACCCGCAAGGGGCCTCCCGGCCAATGACGCCAAACTCTCATTTCCATATCATATTCTAATACAAGTGCCAGAAGCACAGTTCTCATGTGATTGACAGTTCCTCTCCTTTCCTGCACCCACGTGACATTCTAAGTGCTTACAGCGCCCTATTTTCACTAGTGACAGAGAGTGGAACTATTATTTCATCAGTTAATGAGTATACCTACTTATTTCAGCACCCGTGGTCTAGGGGTAGAGTCTTTTATTAGTCATGAAAACGTCTTCCATCCCGCGTTCGAACCAAGCCACCGATTCAATTTTGAATAAGTGTCATCAGCATGGGAGGTCGATGACTTCTAGCATAAGAAGTCACCCTCACTCTGCCAACGACTTTGTCAAAGAGGGTGGAGGAGCGGACAGAGGTTCAGAGCACTGTCTTCCCGTTGGTGTGGGAAGGATCCGCAATGATCACCAGCATGAGATGCAGAAGGCAATGAAAACCACTGTGTTAAAGACACGTGGCCTGTAATTTTTGAAAAAAATGTCATGATGATCGGGAAAAGATTCCGGAATAGTCCCTCGTGCGATATCCGGGGAGGACTGCCAAGGAGGAGGTGACTATGAGAAAAGGACTCAATAACGAAGGAAAAGATATCGTTCTGCGTGTCGGGCCGTAGAATGTCAGAGGTTTGAACGTAGTAGGAAAGTTATAAAATCTGAAAAGGTAAATGCAATGTCTCAATCTAGATATAGTGGGAAGAGGGAAGAGAAATTGAAAGAAGACAGGGATTTCTATTCAGATGAGTAAAGGGTAATATCAACAGCAGAAAAACGTGGTATGTCAGTAGGGTTAGTTATGAATACGAAGTTAGGGCAGAGTGTGCTTTACTGTGAACAGTTCGGTGACAGGATTGTTTTCATCAGAAACGACAGCAAACCAACACCGACAACGATAGTTCAGGTATAGATGCCACCGTCGCAAGCTGAAGATGAAGAGGTACAGAAAGTATATGAGGATGTTGAAAGGGTGATACAGCACGCAAAGGGAGATGGAAATCTTCGTCGGAAGCCGCCAATATACTTGTAAATGACACAGATTACACTACTATTTGTAGGACGGTCAGTGGGGAACAACTAAATCGGAGACTTCGAGGGACAGTGTATTAGGGAATAACAGAAGCAGTGTGTAATCTCTCTCGATACTAGGAACTTTAATCATGGGATTTAATGAACAGCGTTACGACAATACAGGTAATGTTAAACTCGGGTCTTGATTTGGTGTGGTAGCTTGCATACCTAAACATTAAAAAATAGGCATACCATGGGTATGAAGGTGCCAGAGTAGTATCGGTTGAGAGGTAAGACTCACATGTGGTTCGGGAAGAGAAGCATGAGCAAACTGAGTAGTTACAGGAACAAAAGTTATGATCTGTCCTCGTAACTTTGTCAACATGGCTATTCTATGTCAGTACAGAGGCACGGCAGAAAACAGTGGAGAACTAAAACTTTGGTGTGCCTCGTGGACATGAAGCTCCACCATCAGGATGAAAAATGGTCCAAATGGCTCTGAGCACTATGGGACATACCTTCTGAGGTCATCAGTCCCCTAGAACTTAGAACTACTTAAACCTAAGGACATCACACACACCCATGCCCGAGGCAGGATTCGAACCTGCGACTGTAGCGCATCAGGATGAAACAGGATGGCAACTCATTTAATCAAAAGAATTCTCGAGGAAAAATAGTTGACGATTGCGGATCTCCGTGCAGGGACTGCTGAGCAGGTTGTCGTCGGACTCGAAGAAAACAATTGGTTGGGGTGTAGTCTTATAATACAACCAAAAAGTGAACGTTGAACCTTACAGTCAAGAAGGAAACTGTTTAGAAAAACGACATTCCGCTCCTCCAAGAGACGTTGGTGATTGATGAACTTTAGTTCTTTTTAGCTTTACGGAACAATCAGATTTAATTACTGGTTTCACCAGTCAACGGCTATCATCGATGTGATCTTTTCAAAGTTCTTCGACGAAATACTTTCATCTTATGAGCCGCAGGTGGCTGGCAACGGCTGAAAGCTGTAATTAATTCTTGAAATTATATGTCTGTGCCGGAAAATAAAGCATTTTTAGAAAGAGAATGGAAGCTTTTGAAAGATAGTGTTACAGAAGAATACTCAGTTCAGAATTCTAAGAAAATGTAACTGATCTCTGAAAGAGTCGACATATAGCTCACTATAGCGACATATTCTTGTGTATTGCGTGAGTGTTTATCATACACCCATATAAAATTAAAGGAAACATCGGAGCTATTCAGAGGCATGCTGCTAGCTTTGTCACCAGTAGGGACGATAACCAACGTGTTAAATAAGGTACTCTGTGAACTCAGATGGGAATCCCTGGAGGGAAGCACTCCCGAGAAAATATAGAGAAACGGCATTTGCTGCTGACTACAGAATGATTCTATTGTCATCAACGCAGATTTAGCCTAAGAATCACGAAGACAAGGTGAGACAAATTAGGACTCGCATGGAAGCATAAAGACGGTCGTTTTTGCTCGCTCCATTTGTTTGAGAATGGGACAAGAAATGAAATAACTAGTTGTAGAACATGACACCCTTCGCCTTGCTCAGTGTGGTGGCTTGCGGAGTATGTATGTAAATTTAGATACACTTAAGATAGATGGGTTGACTGTGTTACTAATGAGGACAGAATGAAAGTGCGATAAACGTGTTTTATGGCCTAGTTTGACCAAAAGAGGAGATAGGTGCGTAGGACACATCACGGACATTTGGTAACGAAGGTAGGTGTGTGTGTGTGTGTGTGTGTGTGTGTGTGTGTGTGTGTGTGTGTGTGATGACTCGAAGACTACAAGAACCATAAAACTGACAATATTTTTTTTATTCTCTTTATTTTCCAATAACAGTATTGCATCACCAGAGCAAGTATGATGAGGACTGTCAAATGCCGGCCGAAGTGGCCGTGCGGTTAAAGGCGCTGCAGTCTGGAACCGCAAGGCCGCTACGGTCGCAGGTTCGAATCCTGCCTCGGGCATGGATGTTTGTGATGTCCTTAGGTTAGTTAGGTTTAACTAGTTCTAAGTTCTAGGGGACTAATGACCTCAGCAGTTGAGTCCCATAGTGCTCAGAGCCATTTGAACCATTTGACTGTCAAATATTCATCTGTGCCAGTCCTTTGTTTACTGAATTTTCTGAACCGGTTATGTACATTAAGATTTGTACACCACGCAGCGAGTCCGCTTTTATAACCGAGTGATCAGCGCTTCTGGTTGCAGTGCTAATGACCTGGGTTCAAAAAATGGCTCTGAGCACTATGGAACTCAACTTCTGAGGTCATCAGTCCCCTAGAACTTAGAACTACTTAAACCTAACTAACCTAAGGACATCACACACATTCATGACCGAGGCATGATTCGAACCTGCGACCGTAGCGGTCTCGCGATTCCAGACTGTAGCGCCTAGAACCACACGGCCCCTCCGGACGGCGACCTGGGTTCATTTCGCCGTGCTTAGAGAGATACTTCTTTGGTGGGAGAACAAGAAAGGTGTGCACTCAGTTTTACGATGCCCGTTTAGGAGGTACTTGGATGCGGAGTAGCGATTGCGAGGTCTGCGAAGCCGATAGCAACCGGGAGAGCTGTGTGCTGACCATGTGCCCTTCCAAACCGCATCCAAATGACGCCATTAGCAGACTATAACACAGCGTCCGGCTGGTTCTGTATGGCCCTTTAGGGCGGGTACCCGGAGCTGGTGCATGGAACACATATGTATTCGTACCAAAAGATATGCTTATGTACAGGGTGACAATTATTGAACTACATGAAATAATGTCGTCATAACTTCTGAACGGTTTGCGTTAGGACGTCCAGACTGCACGGTTGCCCGACGGGCATGATGAGAATTAGTATGCTAATGTATGGTTTGGCTTAGCGAAGAAGCCTACTTTCATTTAGACGGGTTCGTCAATAAGCAAACGTGGCCCATTTCTGGACTGAGAATCCGCATTTCGCGATCGAGAAGGCTCTTCACCCTCAACATGTGACTGTACGGTGTGCAATCTCCAGTCACGGTGTAATCGATGCGATATTCCTTGATGGCACTGTAAATACCCAACGGTACGTAAAGGTTTTGGAAGATGATTTCATCCGCTGATTTCGAGATGTGGCTCACGCAAGACGGAGCTCGACCCCATCGAAGTAGGAGAGTGACGTGCTGGGGCAGCACTTTGGGGACCACATTCTAGCTCTGGGGTACGAACAGGCCACTGGCATGGGCCTCGATTGGCCGCCACATTCTCCGGATCTGAACACATGAGACTATTTTTTGTGGGGCTTACCCCAAAACTAATTGCTGAGCCGGAACCAGTCGTGCAGGAGGTCGTCAACTCCGACACTTCAGCAGGCCATGCAGAATTTTGTTATTCGTGTGCGCCACAACGTCACCAACGATGGCAAGCACATCGAACAGATCATAACCTAAAACTGAATATTTGCTGTGACATTTACATGTTGATTAAAGTGTGTACACGTTGTAGTTTGTGAGTAATTTGTTTCTTTTTCATATAGTTCAATAATTGTCACTCTGTATGTACACACACTCCCTTCATGTTTTCCAACACACACACACACACACACACACACACACACACACACACACACACACACACACACACACAAAATAAATATGGAGAAGCATGAGGCAGAGTGCACAACACTCGCAGCACGGCTCGACTGCAATAGTCAGTTGACATGGGAGCGGTGAATCGTTAACAGAGACGCCAAAGAAATGTACGCAGCCGTATGCAAAACTTAAGAACAAAAGTAACTTGCACCAACAACCACCCAGTTACTGCCAACCGCATTGGCGGAGGAGTGGAACGCTCTGCAACAGGAATTCCTTATGAGCCTTGTAGCCAGCGATCATGTTTGACAATGCTGAACGTATCATCATGTGGTGACAGTGGGAACATGTAACGTACTCATGAACTAATTCGAACATGTAAGTTTGCTGGTCTAGTTGTCATAGTGAGAGGAGGCATAATATTGTTCTGGCATGCTGACTTCCAAATTTGTGATGGTGTTAAATCGTCGTAATTGTGACACTGTACTCCTTTCCCTTATGCGCCTTTTTAGGGAAGTTTTCGGCCCTGACTTCATTTTTCTGGATGACAGTGTGCGACTTCTTTACATGGCGCAGGTGGAGCAGCTTTTGGAACGAAAGGATGATGTACGGAGAACAGACTAGTAGACTCATGTGACCTTCCTCGACTTAATTTCCAAAGAACACCTGTGAGATGTGTTGGTGAGACGTTGTGCAGCGCAGTCACGTGCACCAGCTACGATCCAGCAGTTTTCTATCGCGCAAATGGAAGACTACGAAAACTACAATGCTTTGGCGTAACACGGCCTTCAACCTTGAGTCCGCCATGGGAGCTAGTTGCAATTCTGTGCGTGGTGGTCCGCAGCTCGTGGTCGTGCGGTAGCGTTATCGCTTCCCACGCCCGGGGCGGGTTCGATTCCCGGCGGGTCAGGGATTTTCTCTGCCTCGTGATGACTGGGTGTTGTGTGATGTCCTTAGGTTAGTTAGGTTTAAGTAGTTCTAAGTTCTAGGGGACTGATGACCATAGATGTTAAGTCCCATAGTGCTCAGAGCCATTTTTTTGTGCGTAATGATCACAAACAACATTAAGAACCATGTCCCGCCCTTGTAATGTTCACGGTAACATCATAAATCACGGTGACTTCAGCACAATTGTAGTCTTTGAATAAACGTGTCATTTCGTTTCATTGCTTATGTCTTTCAGCCACCTTCTTTAATATAATTTAGTTCTTCACTCTATGTATGGTTCTGGGTTCTTCGAGCTGTGTTACTTGGCAGTGGCACATCATGCGGAAGTTACTGTTGTCCTCAAGATCTGAGCACCAGTTAAGGTACGTTATGTCATGGTCAGATTACAAACATGTGGATTTCGTCCGAAATTTACGTAGAAAAGCGATAGATGCCGGAAAGGCACAATTTGACATGCAATTCGTGTGGTTGTATGGCATCTATTCGTTCAAAAGTTCCGTTTGCTACGCATATTAATAGCGGCACTTCTGGCCCAATGCAGGACAAGTGGGAACGCGGAACTCGAGTATTCTCGCAATATTTTTGAGAGACAGGTCTAGTCCCCCAAAAAAAATGGTTCAAATGGCTCTGAGCACTATAGGACTTAACTGCTGAGGTCATCAGTCACCTAGAACTTAGAACTACTTAAACCTAACTAACCTAAGGACATCACACACATCCATGCCCGAGGCAAGATTCGAACCTGTGACCGTAGCGGTCGCGCGGTTCCAGACTGTAGCGCCTAGAACCGCTCGGCTACCTTGGCCCGCTCTAGTCCCCAGTTGACATATTTATCTTAACTTGCAAGTGGACGATTTGGCTGTAAAAAAGAAGGACAATCGAAGATCATCAGTACGCAGTGCCACGAGCAGTGACAATACGGGAAACACTTCGCAACCACGACAGCATGGTGAGTTATTCTTGATGGTGACTATGGCTAATCAGCAATTAACACCCAGCTATTTACTCGCAACTACATTATAAAGCTACTGAAGTAGCTGTACGTACATAGGAAACAATAGAGCTACACTTGGTCCCGCAAATTAGCTGCTATTGCAGTTGTGCTTCAATCGCACGCCATAGTCAGATTTACGTTCACCGGTAAACAAGTGAATGCTCTGTACGGACATCACCAGCACCGTGCAGCGGGCAGCCGTGAATCACGGATTTGTCAGCTGGCCGCCAATGTACATACGTCAGCAAGTATTTGTTCTGCAGACCTCGTCGCAGAATCAGCAAATAAAATATTCGTAATTAATGGTTCACTCTCACACAGAAAATGTGCGGTGTTCGGAACCACAATGGCACACAAATTCTCTCTACGCTTTCAGAGCTCCATCTATTAAAACAAAATACCAGCACGAAGGACGTGTAAAGCATAAAAATATTATGACTGTCATTTCCAGTTTAAATGGCATCTCCAACTTACAGATTTCCAGGAAAAGACGTTAATTCTTCTCCTTAATTTATGATACGTAATTCGAAAATAAACTAATGTCAATGAAGGGGACTGATTCACAACATTCAAATAGAAAATATAATTAGGTGGCAACCCGAGAAAACAAAGAGATAATTCGAAAATTACAAGATGAGGAATGGTAGACTGTAGTGGAAAATAAGTGTAAACTTATGATATTCGGTCTGCAGCTCGTGGTCTTGCGGTAGCGTTCTCGCTTTCCGCGCACGGCGTCCCGGGCTCGATTCCTGGTGGGGTCAGGGATTTTCCCTACCTCGAGATGACTGGGTGTTGTGTTGTCATTCATCCCCAATACGGTTGAAGGAAGGCAATGGCAATCCACCTCCGCTAGGACCTTGCGTAGTCAGCGGTGTGGGTCACCCGCATCGTCCCCTTCGCTCCTCGGAGTATGGGACCTGATATTCAGCTACGTAATTTATTTCCCTAAATAATGTAGTTTTCCTTACTAATGACGTTTACGCTTCTTAACTGAATAGAAGCGGTTCCACAGCCTGGAAAGTCTGCAAAACGGCCAGAAGAGCAATGTACTCGCCACATACCCCTCCATACTGCATCCGAATGACGTAGCAAGGCGGGGGAGACATGACGGCAGGTAGGCATCCCTAGGCCCTCCACGGCCTTAACGAGGAGATGGTGTTCTAAAGACATTTACAGATTCCATATTCTTGACATACTGTCGCTTGGAACAGTGACAAATGGAGTTTAGAAATAATACATCCTCACTACAGTCAACCACTTAACAACGGCAGAAGAGATCTCTGACAAAAACTTGTGAGCAGTTAATCACTTGACGCTGCTTGAACTCGAGAATATTTTACTAAGGGATTTCGCTTCGAGATCATGCATTCGCACATAACATACCTCTACGGATAGGAGGCGTGGAGCATCAGACGCCTGGGGAAGCTACCTGTTGAAAAGGCCAATTTATTAAGCTCGCTAGCTTTCCTGCTATGCTGCCATGGTGAGGAGACTGTCCCTCGATTTGCCACCATTAACAGTCACATCGACATTGCATTAACCAGAGGAATATTTAGCGGTGCCTTTTTGCACCCTGCAGCGGGAGAGGATACATTTTCCCAGAAAACAGCTGGACACAAACAGCCGTGAACAAATTTTGGCCGTCCACCTGCTACTGACGCGTTCACTTTCGGCTACGGACTGAGACTTGATCAACGCAGCATCGGTGGCGCAATTAACATCATCAAGGCAGAGTAACAAGGAGGAGAGGAAAGGGAAATTCAGTTGGCTTTCACAACAACAACAACACGGGACAGAACGAAAAACTGCGGAACGTACCGTGATCAACATGACAGCAAGAAACTTCGACGCGGGTTCCATCTCAGCACTTGTGGAGGGACTCAACTTTGCTCCTTGACCATGAGGTATTGCTTTCGCTAACATATTAACTGGTGCTGAGCAAGCAGTTCTTAAGTTTGCCAGTATAACGGCACAAGAAATTCGTAGAGAAACGAGCCACATTCTTTTGAAACCCGAGCCGCCAGCACCAAACATGTCTAGAGCCGAACGTGATGGCCTCCGTCCTCTCTGCAGCGATCGTCTCTTCAGTGTCCTGCCTACTGACAAGGGCAATGCTACCGTCCTAATGGAACGAGCCTACCATGACGCGAAACTCTGACGGATGCTAGAGGAAGATATGCACCGATAACTGGCTTGGCACCCAACATCAAAAATACTGAGGAAGACTTAGGAGATCTTCAAACGATCATTGCTGGAAGGGGGTGTTATTAAGAGCCTCCGAACCTCCTCTCTCATGTAAGCAGACCACCCACGTTCTACGGTCTGCCAGATGTACATGAAAAGGCTACACCTTTAAGGCCTATAGTGAGCACTCTCGGATTTCAGACCTATGGACTTGCAATGCATTTGATCAACCTCCTTTTGACACACGTTGGACACTGCGTGCACCGTATGAGGAATACGCTGGGCTTCCTTAGTGAAGGAGATATTATGGTGTTTTGATGTAGTTTCCCTATTCACGTGTGTGCATATCGAAGGGTCTATAGATTGCTGTCCTAGATTTTTGACGACACCATCGTGGATTTATTTAAACGTACCATGACGTCACCATATTTTTTGCTTGGTGGAGAATATTTCAACCAAACGGACGGCGACGTCATGGGAAGCCCCTTAGCTATATTTGTAGCTAATCTCTTTATGAACCGTTTTGAGAACATCGCTTTCGACTCGCAAAGCCTAGTTGTTTTTATCACTAAGTCGACTATACCATCGTCATATGGCCTCGTGGTCATGAAAAGCTGGAAGAGAACCTGGAACACATCAAAAACACCTAGACCACATAAAGTTTACGATGGAGATAGGGAAGGACAGTTCCTTGCCGTCCCTGGTCGTCCCTGTCGGCCGTAAACCCAACGGGTGTCTCGGTCACAACGTTTGCCGCACGCCGTCCCGCACGTAGCGGTATCTCCACGCCACCAGCTCCGGCCAACCAGCGCAGAAATGGTCTGTACTGAAAATATTGGTACATCGACCTTAAACCGTCTCAGACGCCAAAAATCTGACGAGGAATCTGAGCCACTTACATAAAATTTTCAAGGAAATCGATTACAACAACAGAGACATTGGGCAAGCAGTTTCATCTAAGCCACGAAAGCAGAAGACCTCCGAATAAAACACAAAGAAGATACGAAGAAGATTGAGTTTTACCGTTTTGTGGCTCAATAACAGGGAATATTAGCCAGCTGTTGAAAATACATAGAATCGACACAGTCTTCAGACCCCCAGCTAATGAAGCCAGTGAAAGACGATGTAGGCCTCACAATACCTTGAATATACAAAGTACCGTGTGGGTGTGGGCAGTTTTATGTCGGTCAGACTGTCCGCACCACTGAGGAGCGTCGCACAGACCATGAAAGGTGTTTCCGCCTACGCTATCCCGAAAATTCAGCTGAAGTGGAGTATGCACTGGAAAACGGAGACCAAATTGCATTCGACGAGACTTCTGTTATTAAGCGGACCAACGGCTCCCGGATAGCGTAATAAACGAAGCAGTAGAGATCAAAGTATCGGACAGCATCCTCAAGAAAGATGGTGGACTGAAGGTGAGTACGCTGGGATCCTGTGATTGGTGAGTTGGAGCGGGCGCGGCTGTCGCACCATCAAATCATTACCACATGTGGTACAGGGCAGAACACCAGAGACGTCACTGCCGACGACGCGGCTATACAAGCACGGCAGCGGCAACCACACGACGGTCAGCCACTTAACCATGAAAGAGGAGATTTCTACCGAAAGCTCATGGGTACTTAACCACTTGACGCGGCTTGAAACCAGAGAGAATTTTATTAATCGATACCACCACGAGAGCATGCTTTTCTACAATATATATTTTCGACGCCAGTCGCTATTCTTTTGTTTTCCTCAGTGGCTATCGGTTTCGGTATACACTACCATCCTCAGACCGTCCTCTGGAACGCAGTCGCCACGCTTCCCAAGTATTATACTCAGGAGACGAGAGTTTTAGAGCGTTTTCTCGATCGTATGTAAATGAAAAACGCTAAATACATTGAGAGAATTAATTAATCATTCTACTGATAATTGTATAGGCTTACTGAAGTAATATGTTGCGCCCAATACAATTTCTTAGCATTAGTGACTTTTAGATGAAATTTTTATGAAGAACCTTGAAAGGAAGAAAAGTGTTTGTACTTGTTCTTTGGTAAGAATTACATCGTATTTTACAATGATAAAGTAGAAGTGAACTACAGTTATTTAAAGTGAGTGATGCAAAATCAATGAAGAAAAAAATGGAACAGTGTAATCAGGCTTTGAGAAACAAGTTGCCAATTCGAAATGAAGTGAGCAACTGTTAATAAAGTGAATGTGCTGTCATATAAAGAAGAAAACGAATTGTACTAATCTCACAATTCAAAAGGCTGGTGAAGAATTAGTCTGTGCAGCAACTTTAGAGTAAGACGGGAAGAAGAAACTAGGAAAAAGAAAATTTGGGAAAATACGTATTAAGCCCTGAAATGTATGGAAACTAATCAGAAGACTGTAAAACGATAACTTCAACTGTGAAGTAATGGCTGAAGAAAATGTAAAAATCATAAATTGAAAGAAAGGTGTGAATGAAAACACGCGAGATATTAGAAATGTGTGCCAGACAGTAGCTCAAACCTAGAACGTTGAAAGTTTCTGGTTTAGAACAAATCTACTGCGAAATTTCATTACAGTGCACACTCGCCTGCACAGTTAGACGCAAGCTGGACTTGTGAAATGGTTTTAGAGTGTAATTTTGTCTACAACAGGTCTGCTGAACGATGAGGGCAAAGGAGAGTTCTAGCAAGATAACCAGGCCCATTCACAACACCGGCGGAAGCACTGTGCGTAGTATTTCAAATACAGACATAACAGTATTTTGCTGGCTAAAGATATGTAGACCAAAAAATGTTACAGTAATCATGAGAGCACTGATGAAGGTTAAATGACAGTCAAAACACTGTTGTATGAACGTTTGGTAAACGGAAATGGAAGGTTAAGTGTAAAGGAAATGGAGTCTGTAATTGTTTCAGCGGTATCAGGAAGTTGATGGGAATGAAACCTGTCAATGATAGCAGAGGCTCAGTATAATACCTCATAGTACGAGAGCCCATGACCAAAATTTTTTACTTATAGCAATACAGCCAAAACCACGTAAAATCGATAGCTTCGATAACTGTCCTTCCTTCCTTGTAGTGGGGGTCCTACAGCCGTCGCCATATACTGCATTTCTGTTCCCAAAAGCGTCAATTTCGTCGTTCTTCCTCATCCTCTACCACTCCTCTTCTCTCCATCGCTTTTTGGATATCACTTAGACACTGTTTCTGTCGTCGTCCTCTTGTTCTGCTCCCAGGAGTTTTCCATGGAAGTACTCTCTTCGGCCATCTGTCCTCGCCCTTTCTTTTGACGTGCTCAAACCATGCTGTCTTTCTTTCATTTTATCTATAGTACTATAATGCGTATGTGTCCTTTCTCTTATTTCCTGATTTGTTACGTGGTGAAGTCGGGGAAATCTACAGCCTCTTCCAAACGGCCCATTTCTAAAGCTCTAAGCTCCTGTTTAATTCTTTGTGTTAGCTTCCAGAATTTACTCCCACAACTTGTTATTCGTTCAACGATGGATTTGTATGAAAGAATTTTAGCCATTAAACTCATTAATCTTTGGATAGCCACGCTGC
The DNA here is from genome assembly GCF_023864345.2 of Schistocerca serialis cubense. NCBI lineage: Eukaryota > Metazoa > Arthropoda > Insecta > Orthoptera > Acrididae > Schistocerca > Schistocerca serialis. Next base: position 670,657,721 of record NC_064641.1, on the reverse strand, counting down.
CCTGCGTGATTCATTATTGGGTATCTCTATCACATCCCCCACCACGTGACAGATACTACCCAGATACTCAAACTACTTACACACTTTAATAAGATGTCCGTCAATGTCTCGGTTACTTGCGATTTCTCCGCAACATAGATATTCCAATATCTCAAAATTAATTTTCGAATTCCACTTCCAACAACTTCCTAAGCATGTAAGATATATCCTCTTTATTCTTTGCTGCAATGACCTTATCATCAGCATAGAAAAGTGTGTACACACACCAGCTTCGTACTTCAATCACGGTGCCCATGCACTTTCTACACTACAGATCCCAGTGACTTCTGCACGTACAGCTTATCATACAACTCACCGTGTTTCATTGAAGTAGAGGGTTATTCTGGCGGCAGTGTAGCTGCTGGCAGAATCTCCTAAGCCAGCCACTGTAGAGGAACCAGACGAAGAGTATCTTACAACATCCCATCTTTCCTACACACTGAAGTATCCTTTCCTTGATTTTCGGGTGGGCAGAACTCGAAGCCCTGGGAAGGCGGTCTGCGATGGGCTGACAACCCGAAATAATACCCAGTACACCACGGTGGGAATTAAATCGGTGGCCCAGCACACCAGCATTTGTAAACAAAATTATTTCTCTGCTCGAGATTTCAGTCCCAACAAGATTCGATAACCCTAAATCAGAAACCAAGAATTCCTGAAACTTTTCGTGTTATGTCTGAACTGACCGCATTTTCAGAAATGTGAAAGATTTTTACCAAGTTGTGTCTTGGCAATGCATCTGAAATTTGGTATATAGTTGAGTGGTGGACTTAAGGTGCCAAAAACACGTTTCTCACACACCTGTAATACAGTGCAAACCTGAGGGCCAAATTTGAAAAATAAAGAAATAACCAAACAACAAAATAATAGCATCACAGGTCAGTAGGGAAGTTGGCGTTAGCTCACGCCGGCCTCCTGGTAATAATAGTTCTTGCCGGTTTGTCTCTGCAATTGAGTGGCCTTAAACTTAGCAATTGTGGTCACAAACCTCCCACGTGACTCATTACGTTAATGAAAACTGTACCCCTACAGTAGTCCCTGAGATTAGCCATCATATACAAGCGGAGAAACGTGATGGGGGACCTTAAGATATGTACGCTTGATTCCAAAGAATTCCACCATTCTCCTTTAGATGGCAATGGCATCGTTTTAGAAGCGGAAAGGAACTGTAATTCGATATTTAAACCAATACTCACGAAATATTTGGAAGTTATATACACAAACCTTCCCAGTAATTCTTTCTACCTATTAGGGAAAGCCGTATCAAAACCCCTACAGTAGTTCCTGAGATTACCTACACACAGAGATTGCTGTGGGGGTTTCATTTTGTACCCTGAGGGGAAAAAAAAGTAGCAACACCAAAAGGTAATTGATGCAGAGTAATGAAAGTTCGGTATTACTCTTGTCTAGGTAACACAGTTAAGTGATTAACATTACAAAATCACAAGTTAATGTAAGCGCGGGTTAAGTCCCTGTAAACGTGAAATGCTGGTACTTTAATAACCGATGCAAGCATACAAACGTGCATTCATTGTGTCGCACAGGTGCCGGATGTCAGTTGATGGGATGGAGTTCCATGTGTCTTGCAGTTAGTTGGTCAGTACAGGGACGGTTAATGCTGTTTCTGGCTGACGCTGCAGTTGTCGTCTAATGATGAACTATATGTGCTCGATCGAAGATAGATCTGATGATCTAGCAGGCCCGGGCAACATGTCGACACCTGTAGAGCACGTTGGGTTAAAATAGCGTTAAGTGGGCGAGCGTAATCCTGTTGGAAAACGCCCCCTGGAATGCTTTTTAGGGATAGCAACACAACAGGTCGCATCACCAGACTGACCTATAGATTTGCGGTCAAGGTTCATGGGACGAGAGTGCTCCAGTTGTCACACAAAATCGCACCCAAACCCTAACTTCGGGTGTAAGTCCAGTGTGTCTAACATACAGACAGTTTGGTTGCAGGCCGCCTCCTGAACAACACAACAGACCCCTAGTCTGCGCCCCAATGAACTCTTGCATGACACCACTGAAGTCAGTGGATTCCACGGTGCAGGGCGTCTGCTTTGGAGTCGTTGAACTAACCGATTTGTAGTTGTTCGGTGTGTCACTGTGGTGCCAACTGCTGTTCAAATACGTGCTACAAATGCAGTAGGATTCGCCATAGCCATACACCGAACACGACAGTCTTCCTCCTCAGTAATGCCACGTGGTCGTCCGGGGCGTGGTCCTCTTGAGACCGTACATTCTCGTGAGCATCACTGTCAGCAATTATGTACAATGGCTACATTCCTGCCCAGTCTTTCTGCTTTTCTGCAGAAGGAGCCTCCAGTTTCTCGTTTCCCTAATATACGACCTCGTTCAAATTCCGCGAGGAGCTGATAAAGGCGTCTTTGTCGCCTTAAATGAATTCTTGACTAAAATCAGCTCAATACCTCCAATCCGAAGGTAGCTAATGCTGACGCACTTAAAGCAAATCTGACTTGTATCCTCATAGTGGCGCTTCTAACGCTACACTTATGCGATTGCTACGAAATTTGTGTAGACATTATCTTTCAGATGTAGAAGCACCCCCACAACTGTCGTGTATATCGCAAAACTTCTTGGTGTTGCAATCTGTCTTCCGTCAGGATATATGTGGTTCATTCCAAGCAATTCCACCACTCTCCTTTAAATAGAAATAGCTTGGTTTTAAGAGTGTCAAGGAACTATATTTAGACATTTAACGAATTCTCACGAAATATTAATAAAATGTAGACATAAACTTTTCTCATGAAGTGAACGGTAAAAGAGGCTTCAAAATCCGTATAGCATTTCTCGAGTTTAAAGTGAACACACAATCAGATACTGGGGTGGGGGCTTCAATTTATATACAGTACTCTCCATTAGTTTGGAAACACCTAGAAATTATAGACAATGGAAAGGAAATAAAGTATAAAAAGGCATTTTGTAGTTTTCCAAATGTTTATTAAGCTCAAATAATACACTGGAAGATGCAACAATTAAATTTTCGATTCCTCAAATTAGCTCCTCTTTGCTTTCATCACTGTCTTGCACACTCTCGGCATGCGCTGCGTCAGTTTTATTAAGGTTTCAGTTGGAATTAATCTCCATTCTTGCTCCAGGACCTCCCAAAATTGTGACCCACTCATGATTTGCGGTTTTCGGATCCTCCTGTCCAATTCATCCCATAGCAGCTGGATTGGGTTACAATCAGGGGATTGGGGCGGTCGTTCCATGTTTTTCAATATTTTACGAACCTCTAGAGACTTCACATAGATCTGACAGAAGCGAGACATATGATTCGGGTCGTTGTCTTGCTGCAAGACAAATCCTTTCCCAATCAGACGTAAACCAGATACTGGAGAATGACATGATAATTTTTTGATAATTTTTCCATCTATTACCACCAAATCTGCGACTTTATTTACTCCAAAGGATCCCCATACCATCACAGAAGCCCTCCTTGCTATAGAGTTGGAATTACGCACTGAGAATTCAAGCGTTCATGGAGTGAACGGTGCACAAATTGACGGCGTTTACTTCCAAATATTTCGAACTTGCATTCATCAGTGAATAAGACTCTTTCCCAATCCCTCTCTGTCCAATGTTGATGTGTATCAGCCCACTGAAGCCTTTTCGTCTTATTAACAGGGCGCAACAGTGGTTTCCTTGTTGTTACATAACGACGGAGGTTGTCTGCCTGGCGTCGTCTCACTGTTGGCGCACTCACCGGTGTATCCCACGTTGCGTTTGGTTCAGCAGTCAATTCGCTAACAGTTTTTAATCTGTTACGTTTACTGGTCACTACCAAATACTTTTCTTGGCGTTCTGATATTTTCCTGGGTGCTCCTGAGCGAGGAAGACCTCCATAGGAGCCCGTTTCTCGATGCCGGTGTATGGATTTGACAACTCCGCTGATGGAAACCATCAGTTTCTTTGCTATTTGCCGGACACTGTTGCCTTCTTGGTGCAAAGTGATTATCATTACCCGTGATTCATAAGGAATCTGGCACTCTTGGGCCATTTTCAAATACTTTCGCGGCGTGTTATATCCTTGTGCAAACGCAGCTATACGTGAACACAAATGAAAACAACGCACCTCTACATAGCCATGCGGTCTTCTCGTGACACCTGGCGTGTTTAGTAGAACTGCTTGGACAGGTAACGTCAGTTTACATAAAACGGAGCAATACTAGTATGCTCCGATATGTATGTATATGTACAATGATTAAGTGTGCCATACTTTACGAATCATTACTAACCGTTATTTGAGCTTGCTATTCCGTATTCTAACCAATAACTCACATAGATCACTTCCACCTTGCTCCGTTCAAAAACGTGAGTAAAAGCGTATGGGACTTAACTGCTAAGGTCATCAGTCCCTAAGCTTACACACTACTTAACCTAAATTATCCTAAGGACAAACACACACACCCATGCCTGAGGCAGGACTCGAACCTCCACCGGGACCCGCCGCACAGTCCATGACTGCAGCGCCCTAGACCGCTCGGCTAATCCTGCGCGGCCCTTGCTCCGCTGTAATACACAGCATGGTGTTTCTAAACTTATGGAGGGCAGTGTATTTACAGAACAGAAGAAGGTAGATGAACTACATGATATCTTGCAGCTAGCTCTATGTTTTTGAACTAATACCAAAATAATTAAGAAGATAGAATATTACAAATTACGTGACAAGATATCTATGTTTCGTGATGTGTATATGTGTCCTGTGTTGTATATATTCATGAATCTTATATGTCCATTGTGAACACTGTTTTTGCCACCAAGGAAAAGTAAGCAGCAAGAGAATCTTAATAAGGAAGTAAAGTAGGCATACCGATACAGCTACAACATGGCATGATTGTATGAGATTAACTGCCATATCTGTACAAATTCTTCACAAACGAGCGATTTTACGAAAAATGTTTGCTAACTGAACTTAACCGAAATGAGAGGGTACTAAATGGATACTTGCGGTCAACAGTACGGTGAACAGAAAAGTGCCCTACATGCCATATTTTGAAATATTTATGAATTTTGAATGCATAATTTGTGAAAAATTTGAAAGTTTTGTCCCAAGGCGGTGCAGGCGCGCGTTAAGTGTCAGATTTATGAAACAGGATTCATTCAGTGTTCGTTTGTTCGTAGGGAAGAAAGTTAGAAAAGTTTACTCATCTACATAGTCTTTCGTAGTCCTAATGAGATGCGGCGGTTGGGCGGTGAATAACAAATAGTCCTCCCGACAAAACAGCGCCCCCCACGTACAAACAAAAAGGCTTTTAAGGATAACAGAGGGGGCGGTTGCTTATCTCGCGTTCTGTTGTGCTGACGCGCAAGCCGCCTGTTTGCAGTAACGGCCGTGATAAATCTCGGAAGATGGCAAGAAGGAACCGCATCTGCGTGTTAGCGGGACCGGTATCATTGTAAATGTATCAGGCCCGGGGGAAACATTTCCCAGGGACTGTGTTTCCTGCTGATGAAGCTGTGGCGCTGCCCGCGCATGAGCCTCCAACCACTGTTTACACTTCGTTACATTAACGATGCAATGCTGCAAGGCGAGCTGAAGACCTGGCCAGTGTTCACACTCAAGAAATAAGGAGGACGGGTGGTTACGGCGTACAATCCACTATTCTTACAAGGGAAGTTCTCTCTCGACTCTTCGTCTATAACTAATAAGCTCGCATAAGCACCGCCGTTCTGGCCACATAAGAGTAAATTGGTACCGACCGACCGTTGTGTCATCCTCTGCCGTAACGTCATTTGCTTGCAGTATAAAGGAGTGCAGAACAGAACTCCGCGCTGATAACCGTTATCACTTTATCAGACCTGGTGCGGCCTCGGTCAAGCAGCGCTTCATTTGGCACCAAAACGCTGACGGCACGCCGTTTTAGCACTCTCCCTAAGAAAAAATCCGTGGTGGTGCCTGGAATCGTACCCGGAGTCCCAACGTGACAGTCAGTTACACTCACTGCTCAGCTACGGAGGCGGACAAGTACCTAGCATAGCACAACAATTACATCTACATCTACATCTACATATATACTCCGCATCCACCATATGGTGCGTGGCGGAGGGCACCTCGTACCACAACTAGCCTCTTCTCTCCCTGTTCCACTCCCAAACAGAACGAGGGAAAAATGACTGCTGAGATGCCTCTGTACGAGCCCCAATCTGTCTTACCTTATCTTTGTGTTCTTTCCGCGAAATATAAGTTGGCGGCAGTGATTTTGCTGCAGTCAGCCTCAAATGCTGGTTCTCTAAATTTCCTCAGTAGCGATTCACGAAAAGAACGCCTCCTTTCCTCCAGAGACTCCCACCCGGGTTCCTGAAGCATTTCCGTAACACTCACATTATGATCAAACCTACCAGTAAGAAATGTAGCAGCCCGCCTCTGAATTGCTTCTATGTCCTTCCTCAATCCGACTTGATAGGGATCCCAATCGCTCAAGCAGTACTCAAGAATAGGTCGTATTAGTGTTTTATAAGCGGTCTCCTTTACAGATGAACCACAACTTCCCAAAACTCTGCCAATGAACCGAAGACGACCATCCGCCATCCCCACAACTGGCATTACATGCTTGTCCCACTTCATATCGCTCTGCAATGTTACGCCCAAATATTTAATCGACGTGACTGTCAACCGCTACACTACTACATCTACATCTACATCTACATCCATACTCCGCAAGCCACCTGGCGGTGTGTGGCGGAGGGTACCTTGAGTACCTCTATCGGTTCTCCCTTCTATTCCAGTCTCGAATTGTTCGTGAAAAGAAGGATTGTCGGTATGCCTCTGTGTGGGCTCTAATCTCTCTGATTTTATCCTCATGGTCTCTTCGCGAGATATACGTAGAAGGCAGCAACATACTGCTTGACTCTTCGGTGAAGGTATGTTCTCGAAACTTTGACAAAAGCCCGTACCGAGCTACTGAGCGTCTCTCCTGCAGAGTCTTCCACTGCAGTTTATCTATCATCTCCGTAACGCTTTCGCGATTACTAAATGATCTTGTAACGAAGTGCGCTGCTCTCCGTTGGATCTTCTCTCTCTCTTCTATCAACCCTATCTGGTACGGATCCCACACTGCTGAGCAGTATTCAAGCAGTGGGCGAACAAGCGTACTGTAACCTACTTCCTTTGTTTTCGGATTGCATTTCCTTACGATTCTTCCAATGAATCTCAGTCTGGCATCTGCTTTACCGACGATCAACATTATATGATCATTCCATTTTAAATCACTCCTAATGCGTACTCCCAGATAATTTATGGTATTAACTGCTTCCAGTTGCTGACCTGCTATTTTGTAGCTAAATGATAAAGGATCTATCTTTCTGTGTATTCGCAGCACATTACACTTGTCTACATTGAGATTCAATTGCCATTCCCTGCACCATGCGTCAATTCGCTGCAGATCCTCCTGCATTTCAGTACAATTTTCCATTGTTACAACCTCTCGATACACCACAGCATTATCCGCAAAAAGCCTCAGTGAACTTCCGATGTCATCCACAAGGTCATTTATGTATATTGTGAATAGCAACGGTCCTATGGCACTCCCCTGCGGCACACCTGAAATCACTCTTACTTCGGAAGACTTCTCTCCATTGAGAATGACATGCTGCGTCCTGTTATCTAGGAACTCCTCAATCCAATCACACAATTGGTCTGATAGTCCATATGCTCTTACTTTGTTCACTAAACGACTAATGGAGTATTCAAACATTACTGGATTCTTTTTCCTATTCATCTGCATTAATTTACATTTATCTATATTTAGAGTTAGCTGCCATTCCTTACACCAATCACAAATCCTGTCCAAGTCATCTTGTATCCTCCTACAGTCACTCAACGACGACACCATCCTGTACACCACAGCATCATCAGCAAACAGCCGCACATTGCTATCCACCCTATCCAAAAGATCATTTATGTAGATATTATGTATTAAACACTGGGCAGAATTCTTTTGACATTACTCTTAGCACACTAGTTCAAAATGGTTCAAATGGCTCTGAGCACTATGGGACTTAACTTCTGAGGTCATCAGTCCCCTAGAACTTAGAACTACTTAAACCTAACTAACCTAAGTACATCTGCCACATCCATGCCCGAGGCAGGATTCGAACCTGCGACCGTAGCGGTCGCGCGGTTCCAGATTGTAGCGCCTAGAACCGCTCGGCCATCCAGGTCGGCAGCACACTAGTGCCTCGACGGCATTTATACACAGCGTCATACAATGCAGTGACCAAACTCATGGGAGACCGGCCTAGTGCAGCAACTCGACGTAACAATGGACGCAGAAAGTCGTTAGATGTCTCTTGCACAAGTATTAGCAATGCTGCCCCGATAGCCGCCATAATTTGGAAAGAATTACCGGCGCAGGATTTTGTGGACGAACTGACCTTTCGATTCTGTCCCATGAATGTGCGGTGGGATTCACGTCGGGCGATCTGAGTGACCAAATGATTCCCTCGGATTGTCCAGAATGTTCTTCAAACCAATTGCGAGCAATTGAGGCCCGGTGACTTGGGGCATTTTCATTAAAAAGTATCCATTGTTATTTGGGTACATAAAGTGCTTGAATGGTTGCAAATGGTCTTCAGGTAGCAGAACATAACCGTTTACAGTCAGTGACCCAGTCCATTCTGTCTAAACACAGTCCCCACCATTACACCAGTTTGCACAGTAACTTGTTGACAACTCAGGAGCATGGTTTCGTGCGATCTGCGCCACCTTATTCAAACTCAATGAGGTGCTAATAATGGCGTCTTTGTCGTCTTAAAGGCATTCTTGAATAACATCAGCTAACCATGTCCAATCTCAAAGGTAACTACGCCCATGACCACTGCAGCCTGTATTCAAAGCAAACCTGATATCTATCCTCATAGTGACGCTACTCACTCAACTCTTATGCGTCATCATCTTTCAGATGTAAAGATATGTCTACCAACTTTCGTTCATGCCGCACAACACTCTGATCTTGCGATTTTTTCCGTCAGTATATATACTTCGAAGAGCGACACAGTTATCCTTATTGCAAGTTATCTGTAGACTATACATAAAATTTGTGAGGCGAGTAAAAGCATCGTCTTAGAAGCTCTTCAATATCAGTGATAAATTCTTCAATTAAGTCGCGAGAAATATAGCTTTAATTAGATATTTTACTTCCAGAAATTTCAATAAGAATTAGTGCAATATATATTTTTTACCTAGAGAGGAAACTTACTGCCATATTTCGAATTAGGTCTACTGAACGACTGCACAAAATATGAGCGAGAAATGCCGAATGATGCATTATATTCCAATACTTTCGTTCCCCTTTACCGTTTTTTAACGACGGTTGGCCTTAGCTAGCGCAATATATCTGAAGGACGGTAATCGGCAGCAGCGAAATACTGGCTGCGACACAGCAGGCGAGATATTTTTGGGATATATGCCCCATTCATTGGATTACTGGCGAGAATCAGAATTTACATTCGCAATCTGCCATAGACCCGGCGGTTTATTTTCTTCAGGCTAATGGCCTTCCGTTGTCCTGAGGGCGTTAATCTCACACGCCCCAGTGTTGCGTAAAGGCGGGATAGCGGTCGTGCCGGAATTACGCGCAGACCAGAGGCCAGGCGCTAAGACTCCGACGAATCGCCGCAGTCTGCACTTGCAGCGCGCAAAATGTAGCAGCGTGGCCGCTATTTACTGCAACGGTGCCTACACAAACATTACCCTCTTTTGCTTGATAACTATTCGGCTTTGTAGTAACGTTTATACATGCATGATGTCGAGAGACAGTTGTCAACAATGCGGACACGATGTATTTTCTGCAGTGGTAAAATTGATCATTCGAACTTTGCAACAGTCTTTAGTTTCTGCAGTCAGGGACATTAGTCGACATTACAGCCTACCAGTCTGAAGGATGCATTGAAAGACTGCACTGTGCGTTTTGGAGCTACAAGGTGGCTAGAATTAAACATTCAGTATTAGAGCGAGTGTAAATACACTACTGGAAATTGAAATAAGAACACCGTGAATTCATTGTCCCAGGAAGGGGAAACTTTATTGACACATTCCTGGGGTCAGATACATCACATGATCACACTGACAGAACCACAGGCACATAGACACAGGCAACAGAGCATGCACAATGTCCGCACTAGTACAGTGTATATCCACCTTTCGCAGCAATGCAGGCTGCTATTCTCCCATGGAGACGATCGTAGAGATGCTGGATGTAGTCCTGTGGAACGGCTTGCCATGCCATTTCCACCTGGCGCCTCAGTTGGACCAGCGTTCGTGCTGGACGTGCAGACCGCGTGAGACGACGCTTCATCCAGTCCCAAACATGCTCAATGGGTGACAGATCCGGAGATCTTGCTGGCCAGGGTAGTTGACTTACACCTTCTAGAGCACGTTGGGTGGCACGGGATACATGCGGACGTGCATTGTCCTGTTGGAACAGCAAGTTCCCTTGCCGGTCTAGGAATGGTAGAACGATGGGTTCGATGACGGTTTGGATGTACCGTGCACTATTCAGTGTCCCCTCGACGATCACCAGTGGTGTACGGCCAGTGTAGGAGATCGCCCCCACACCATGATGCCGGGTGTTGGCCCTGTGTGCCTCGGTCGTATGCAGTCCTGATTGTGGCGCTCACCTGCACGGCGCCAAACACGCATACGACCATCACTGGCACCAAGGCAGAAGCGACTCTCATCGCTGAAGACGACACGTCTCCATTCGTCCCTCCATTCACGCCTGTCGCGACACCACTGGAGGCGGGCTGCACGATGTTGGGGCGTGAGCGGAAGACGGCCTAACGGTGTGCGGGACCGTAGCCCAGCTTCATGGAGACGGTTGCGAATGGTCCTCGCCGATACCCCAGGAGCAACAGTGTCCCTAATTTGCTGGGAAGTGGCGGTGCGGTCCCCTACGGCACTGCGTAGGATCCTACGTCTTGGCGTGCATCCGTGCGTCGCTGCGGTCCGGTCCCAGGTCGACGGGCACGTGCACCTTCCGCCGACCACTGGCGACAACATCGATGTACTGTGGAGACCTCACGCCCCACGTGTTGAGCAATTCGGCGGTACGTCCACCCGGCCTCCCGCATGCCCACTATACGCCCTCGCTCAAAGTCCGTCAACTGCACATACGGTTCACGTCCACGCTGTCGCGGCATGCTACCAGTGATAAAGACTGCGATGGAGCTCCATATGCCACGGCAAACTGGCTGACACTGACGGCGGCGGTGCACAAATGCTGCGCAGCTAGCGCCATTCGACGGCCAACACCGTGGTTCCTGGTGTGTCCGCTGTGCTGTGCGTGTGATCAATGCTTGTATAGCCCTCTCGCAGTGTCCGGAGCAAGTATGGTGAGTCTGACACACCGGTGTCAATGTGTTCTTTTTTCCATTTCCAGGAGTGTAGAATATTATGTACCGTACGGATATCCAACTTTATAGGAATGATGTTCAGACTGTGTGCTCAAGGATTTGCGATGTTAGCAGTGCTAATGTCGTAACTTGTACGGAGACATATCGCTGAAACAGAAGCAACAGTGCATAAAAGTTGCAGACACTCATCATGGGTCACGACAAGCTGAGCAGAGCTTTTACTCGTAAAGTTATTTCATCAAAATATCAGTAACAGTGCTGCTGCTTTTCGTGAGTATAGACACATTAAACGAATATGGAGAGGTGCTCAGCACCGGGATTGAAGGACATGATGCAGAAGTTCGAATGAACTGGCGATTTGGGAATTGCTCCTGCAAAATTCAGTTGATGCCTTCCTGAGCGAAGATCTCCACTCCTTCCAAATTAACAATGTACGTGTAGCCCGATGTGGCTTGAGTGCATAGAAATACTCTCGACACCAGTTGACAGATTTATGCCAAATAAATTAACAGTCGATGGAGCTGATCCCCTTGGTACACAGAAAGGGGCAGTGGCCGTGCGGTTAAAGGCGCTGCAGTCTGGAACCGCAAGACCGCTACGGTCGCAGGTTCGAATCCTGCCTCGGGCATGGATGTTTGTGATGTCCTTAGGTTAGTTAGGTTTAACTAGTTCTAAGTTCTAGGGGACTAATGACCTCAGCAGTTGAGTCCCATAGTGCTCAGAGCCATTTGAACCATTTTAGAAAGGGGCAGAACACAGTTTCAGAAACAACGAAAGAAGCATGCCAAATTGAAACGAAAAAAAATCTACAAGATTGGCGATTTTGTACAGAAGCTCGAAATTAGCACGGACTTCACTGCGAGATCCTTATAACAGTTTCCACAACGGAAGTTAGTCTCTAAACCTGCCAGAAAATCCAAAGAGATTCCGGCAGTATGTAAAATATGTTAGCTGCAAACACAGTGAACGCCTCATCTGCGCGGTAGATATGGAAAAACTATCAATGACAGTGCTGCCAAAGCAGAGTTACTAAACACGGCCTTCCGAAATTCCTTCACCAATGAAGACCAATTAAATAATCCAAATTTAGAATCAAAATCAGCTGCCAACATTCGTAACTTAAATAAAAAAGAAAATGGCGTGTGATTAGGGCCTCCCGTCGGTTAGACCGTTTTCCGGGTGCAAGTTTTTCGATTTGACGCCACTTCGGCGACTTGCGCGTCGATGGGGATGAAATGATGATGATTAGGACTACACAACACCCAATCCCTGAGCGGAGAAAATCTCCGACCAAGCCGTGAATATAACCCGGGCCCTTAGAATTAACATTCTGTCGCGCTGACCACTTTCTTTAGATATAGTTCGTTGCGTTTGGTCTGGGTGGACGTCACAAGACATCTGTTCAAGTTGATCGTTATTCCTTGACTCAGTTTTTTTTATTACAGAGAGCACGTTGCCCTCTGACCGAACACGCTGAGCTACCGTGCCGGCTAGAGTATAGTCTCACTTAAGGGACGGGATTCATGATTTCCTGACAGAGAGGTCGCAGTTCGTAGTAACTGACTGAAAGTCATCAAGTGAGACAGAAGTTATTTCTGGCGTTCCCCAAGGTAGTAGGACCTCTGCTGTTCCTTATCTACGTAAATGAATTAAGACACAATCTGAGCAACCGTCTTAGATTGCTTGCAGATGATGGTTTCGTTTATCGTCTAGCAGTCACAAGAATATGAAAACAAATTGCAGAACGATTTAGAAAACATATCTGTACGGTGGGAAAATTTGCAAGTGACCCTAAATAAAGAAATTTGTGTGGTCACCCACATGAGTGTTAAGAGGAATCCATTGAAATTCGGCTACACGATAAATCCGTCAAATCTAAACGCCGTAAATACAACTAAAGACCTAGAAATTACAGTTGCGAGCAACTTGAATTAGAAGGAACACATCGAAAATGTTGTGGGAAAGGCGAATTAGGGACTGCTTTTTATTGGCAGAACACTTAGGAAATGTAACAGATCTACTAAAGAGACTGTCTACAATACGCTTGTCCGTCCTCTTTAGGCGTACTGCGCAGTCTGTGATCCTTGGATGATAGGATTAACGGAGTACATCGAGAAAGTTCAGAGAAAAGCAGCACGTTTTGTATCATCGAGAAATAGGGGCGAGAGTGATACTGACATAATACGGGATTTGGGATAGACATCATTAAAACAAATGCGATTTTCGTTGCGGCGCAATCTTCTCGCGAAGTTTCAATCACCTGCTTTCTCCGCGGAGTGTGAAAATATTTTGTTGACGCCGATGTACATAGGGAGAAATGATCATCATAATGAAATAAGGGAAGTCAGAACTCGCACTGAAAGATATAGGTGTTCATTTTTTCATCGCGCTTTTCGAGTTTCGAATAACAGAGAATTATAGTGAAGGTGGTTTGATGAACCCTCTGTCAGGTGATTTGCAGAGAATCCATATAGATGTAGACGTAGACAGGGCGACGACAGATAGTGCCACAAGTTGTTGACGAAGTTAGTTTTATTGATTGGCGACTCCATGGAGTGTTCTGTGCACCACGACCAGACAATGGATATAATTGGAAGGAGAAAGAGCCTTGGTCGTATTTTACCAGAAATATACATCGTACTTTAGAGAAATTAAAAATAGCCTATGCATGATATCCAGCACTTATTCAAACAATTGTGTAAGTAGGCTGTTTATGTTTTCTCTGTAAGTAGGCTGTTTATGTTTTCTCTATGTAAGTAGGCTGTTTATGTTTTCTCTGTAAGTAGGCTGTTTATGTTTTCTCTATGTAAGTAGGCTGTTTATGTTTTCTCTATGTAAGTAGGCTGTTTATGTTTTCTCTGTAAGTAGGCTGTTTATGTTTTCTCTATGTAAGTAGGCTGTTTAGGTTTTTTATTGGTAACGCCACCTCTGTATGGAAATCACTGGCTGTGCTGTGTGCAGTCTGTGGCTGCTTTGCATTGTTGTAATACTCGCCATTGTAGTGTTAGGCAGCTGGCTGTGAACAGCACGTAGCGTTGCGCAGTTGGAGGTGAGCCGCCAGCAGTGGTGGATGTGGGGAGAGAGATGGCGGAGGTTTGCAATTTGTCATGAACTGATATATATATTATGACTTGTGATGATATTAAGGTAAATACATTGTTTGTTCTCTATTAATATCTTTCATTTGCTAACTATCCCTATCAGTAGTTAATGCCTTTAGTAGTTTGAATCTTTTATTTAGCTGGCAGTAGTGGCGCTCGCTGTATTGCAGTAGCTTGAGCAGCGGAGATTTTTGTGAGGTAAGTGATTTGCGAAAGGTATAGTTTAACGTTAGTCAGGGCCATTCTTTAGTAGGGAATTTTGAAAGTCAGATTGCGTTGCGCTAAAAACATTGTGTGTCAGGTTAAGCACAGTCCTGTATAATTGTTCAAAGGGGACGTTTCAATTGTTAACATACATTAAAAATAATTACGTAAAAGTGAAAACCGGTTCATATAACTTTGTGTCAACGCCTGAGAGATGTCGACTGTAGTAAAATTATGTTCAGTAGGCGTCCATAATTTCTGAAAATTAAGGAACAACAGGGAGCATACTTTTTAAAAACTGAAATTAGTAATGTTATTAGAACAAACCTAAACATGTGTGCCTATGTGTTGACATAGTTGGAATAGCGGCCATTGTAGGTGTTCTCGTAGCAACTATGACTGAGGCGTTGCATATAAGGGATAACAAGCATCTGACTACGAACTGTTAATTGTGACAATTGGCAACAAGTTGCTGACTTTTTTCATAGGAAATCGGAGAAGCATTCCCAAAAATGTTTGCTTCTCTATATCGTTTGCTCGTTAAGTACTGCGATCTCTGGACATTTCTGATGGCAAAAGATCTCCATCTCTTCCATAAGTTTTCGTGTGACACATGTCACATAGAGGGCTTTCCAAGCCCTGGCACACCGAGGTCTGCTGAACAGGTTCATGTAAACAGCGGCCTCAGTTTATATGATCGCTCTAAGCTTGTTAATACCAGTGCCTAACAATTTTAATTGTATCTTACAGGTATGTTCCTACCAACTGTTATGTTCATACGCAGGTGTAGTTGTGATTTTCTGTTTTATACTCTTTGATCGTTATGTGAAATTTTTAACTTCTAGCACTGAGGATGGTCACTAAGTGATAGAAAATCGATTTTGCGGATAATAAAACAAAAAAAAAAAAATACGAGCAAGGCTGTTTCTCCTTCCAATTATAGAAGTTAGTTTTGTTATGGCTGAGAATGCTGGTCACAAAGTGCGATTTTCAAGCAGTGTACGCGCTATGTCACAACAGCTGAGTAGTCCATGGTCCACCATTGTTTCTGGCAACTATAGAGCAATCTTTGGTGTGATTCCAGGCTGTCGTGGATGCAGAGGCAGTCACACTAGCGACGTTCGTAACCAGGGACATAAGCATGGTACACAATTACAGTCTCAGTTGAGAAATGAAATATGTTTATTTCAATGGTTTATTGGTTATTTCTCCTCCTCACGCCCTTACATTATATTTCCACCAAGTTCATTGTCCCAGAATCATTTGTTTCTCACGGGTGCCCTCTCAAATAATTTTAACCACCCTGTATTTCGATGTTCACTGCGGCTAAAATGTCTTCGCAACTTACTCTTTGTCATTCATTTTCAAAACAGGTGAATGATAAAAAATTATATAAGGTAACATGTATGGTGCATTCTTTAGTTCGTTCATTAATAACCGTTAAATCTGCAACACTGACAAGGATACTGAGCTGTGCACACTATCGATTCCTGACAGATAGCGCGAGACTACATTTTTGACAGTCGCTAAGCAACCTCCTTCCCGGTATCTTGTGCGAGGGCGCGCGGTCAACCGTCCACGGTGACTTATTACCAAGCTGCTTTGGCTCTTGGTCACTTCGGTCAAGGCCACTACTGGGATAAGTTAGTTCCGGACCAGCCACAAGTGACCGTTCCGTGCGGCTCTAAACCGACGAGCATTTCTCAGCAAAGAATGGCGCAGTGAATGCACAGGGATTTGTTTGGTGAGCGTCTTGTATAGTCCTGCGGCGTACTTGTGCTGAGTGATTGCACGTACCCACTCCAAAGGGAAGTGTACAGGTAGCGGCGTCATTGGTTTCTTTTGCCGACAGGCAACTGCAGCACCTGCTTTTGGGGAGTGTTTAATAAGTGTATTGTGCACAGAAAAGCTCAAATTTTGTACTGTTGGTTTTTTTCTTCAGCCCACTGCAGCGGTCTCTCTTGGCTGTATTTACGTGTGCTGGACGAGGTGAAATGGTTTGCTGAGCATGAACCATGAGTCATTGGTACCTTTTATAAATCCGTTTTTCACTTGTACAAGTATTGATTAAACTGAAAGTGTGTGTGTGTGTGTGTGTGTGTGTGTGTGTGTGTGTGTGTGTGAGAGAGAGAGAGAGAGAGAGAGAGAGAGAGAGAGAGAGCACGAGCGAGCACGAGCGAGCGAGCGAGCGAGCGAGAGAGAGAGAGAGAGAGAGAGAGAGAGAGCGATAGAGAGAGCGAGAGAGAGAGCGAGAGAGCGAGCGAGCGAGAGAGAGCGTGCGAGCGAGCGAGAGAGAGCGTGCGAGCGAGCGAGCGAGTGAGAGCGTGGGAGCGAGCGAGCGAGTGAGAGCGTGCGAGCGAGCGAGCAAGTGAGAGCGTGCGAGCGAGCGAGCGAGAGCGTGCGAGCGAGCGAGCGAGTGAGAGCGTGGGAGCGAGCGAGCGAGTGAGAGCGTGCGAGCGAGCGAGCGAGAGAGAGCGTGCGAGCGTGCGAGCGAAAGAGAGTGTGCGAGCGAGAGAGAGCGTGCGACCGAGACAGAGCCTGCGTGCGTGCGAGCCAGAGAGAGCGTGTGAGCGAGCGAGCGAGCGAGCGAGAGAGAGAGAGAGAGAGAGAGAGAGAGAGAGCGAGAGAGAGAGCGAGCGAGCGAGAGCGTGCGAGCAAGCGAGCAAGAGAGAGCGTGCGAGCATGCGAGCGAGAGAGAGTGTGCGAGCGAGAGAGTGCGTGCGAGCGAGAGAGAGCGTGCGAGCAAGCGAGAGAGAGAGCGAGCGAGCGAGCAAGAGAGAGAGAGAGAGAGAGAGAGAGAGAGAGAGAGAGAGAGAGAGAGAGAGAGAGAGCAAGCGAGTGAGAGCAAGAGAGAGAGAGTAATGTGGTCATTTGCATGAAGATTACGATTACTGAAAAGATATAAAGATATTCTTAAACGTGTAGCGTGGGCTTTGTTTGAAGTCAAGTATTTAAGTATTTTGAGCACAGTTGTCCATGCAATAGCTGGGGTCCCAGTTCTCAATCTTCATTATAGGATGCCTTGTTTTATAGTCCTTGGTCATGATGCCTCACTGGTGAATCTGGGCCGATTCTTGATTGCTGTTTCTCATGAGTATGTCTAATGTGAAAAAATTCTGTTTTAGAATTATTTGTCTGATACAGATTGAACCAGGGGCCAATGAAGACTGAAATTAATCAATCATGACCATTACGTACCTCCTGTAATTATGTCACTGATATCTCGATGTTTTTAAATTGTTGCTCATGTGCTTGAATACTGTTTTTACAGAAAAGTCGGTTTGCTAAATTATTGTTAATTATTAACTAGCGGTACCAATGTTTAAAATTTTTTGTAGTTCTTTGAGCTGTAAGAGTCATTCATTCTAATGCCGTAAGCAAGCGTTTTGTACTGAAGGACTTGATGGGTCGATGATCACTGTCGGAGGAGTCGCGCGGGGTAGCCGCGCTGTCTCAAGCATCTTATTACGGTCCGCGCGGCTCCCCCCAATCGGAGGTTCGAGTCCTCCCATGAGCTTGGGTGTGTTTATCATTCTTAGCGTAAGTTAGTTTAAGTTAGATTTAATAGTGTGTAAGCTTACGGACCGATGACCTCAGCAGTTTCGTCCAATAAGCCCTTGCCACAAATTTCCAGGATGCGTATCAGGCAGTTACGGATTTTTTCACATAGCAGAACATGTGTTTTACCAAAAGGGTATCTTCTAACTGATGCGTCTGTAAGATGATTGCCTCAATGCTCACGGTGATTTTACTGACTTGCATGTGGATTTTGGGCTGTATGGTCTTCGAACGGAAGCTTCTTGAACACTTCTTATGTTACAGTGGTAGAAATATTTGTCTTGAGTCATCGTAACTGACTGAACTGAACGTCGTCCGAAACAGGCCTTGGACGGCTCAGGGGTTCCGACCGGCCGCCGTATCATCCTCAACCCACAGGCGTTACTGGATGCGAATATGGAGGGGCATGTGGTCAGCACACCGCTCTCCCGGCCGTATGTCAGAGACCGGAGCCGCTACTTCTCAATGAAGTAGCTCCTCAGTTTGCCTCACAAGGACTGAGTGAATATCGCTTGCTAACAGAGCTGGGCAGACCGGATGGTCACCCAAGTACTAGTCCAGCCCGACCGCGCTTAACTTCGGTGATCCGACGGGAACCGGTGTTACCACTGCAGCAAGGCCGTCGTTGGCCACCGTAACTGACGGGGCGAATATATTAGCATTTTGTTCATCCGGTACTTGAGAACGAGAACACTAGCGACTTCCAACAAACTTAACACATAATTTCAAATCCTTTAGAAACCTTTTCTCCCCGACACCCGCAACAAAACGATGGAACGGAAAATGTGTAGCGCTTACTTCATTTTCGCTGTTAACCCGGTACCACGTTAGCGTCGGGCATGACATTTTAATTTATTACTGATTTACTACCGAATCTATATGCAACATATCTTGCAGACAGTATTCACATGTACCACTGAATGTATTTGGAGATACTATATACATTTCATTAGGTATGACGTCATGAACATCGACAGTCAAAAACTAGCTTTTGCTTGAAATTGAGCGCAGATTACCCAGTTTATAATCATCCAGTTTTTCATAATGAGGGCACTTAACGACATTTAACTTTCCCTCGTTTGCATGACATTTAAAGCTGTTTTGTCCGTGAGAATTCCGTTATTTTAAGAATTGGGCGTTTATGGGTTTTATACTAATACGCAGTCTCTTAGCTTTTCGGCCCTTACGATTTTAACCTACAGTTTCCGCAAATCACAGGAACCGGACTACGAGGTAACACACGCATTTGGCCGCAGGATTACACGGAATGAGAGTAGGAGTAGTGGTTAATAGGAACGCTTTGTCGTTGCTATTTTGCATGATTAATGAATCAGGCGCCCGGTTTTGGCCGTTAGTGCGGTCGTTACGACTCCATAATCGGTCCAGATGGCAGTTGCCAGCAAGCCAGGGCGTAACTAAGTTAGAACGAGAGGCTATTGTGCATAGTTGGCGACGCGGAAAGCGTAGACTTGGCAAACGAAGTTGGAAGCAATCGCAACTCGGGGTGTTACCTGCGCGGCAGTCCTCTGACGTCACAACCGGGCTCTCTCTTGTGATCAAGGCTTTCTCAAAGTTGTTTACACCAATAGCCTGTAAAGATTTGCGAGAATAAAACAATATAAACAGTTTATTGGCGTGTAACCAGCTCATATTCAGGAACTATCCTCTTTGTGAAACGCAACAGGCTCTTTATTCAACGGAGAAATGAGTGGAATCGACAGGGGATCTCCAGTTGATTTCATATTTCTGGATATCCAGAAGGCTACCTCTTCTACACAAGCAGATTCTAATCAAACTGCGCGTCTGTGGAGTATAGTCTTCGTTATACGATTGAATTTGTTATATCCCGTTAGAAAGGTGACAGTCCATAGCAACTGATGGGGACGTCATCAAACAGAAGTGATGTCGGGGCAAAATGTTATAGGCTATTTGCTCTTTTTATATGCAGGGGATTTAGGTGAAAATCTGAACAATCCTCTTAGCCTGTTTGCTAGATCATGCTGGTGTCTGCTGTCTAGTAAAGACATCAGAAAATGAAAACGAATTGCAATGCGAGTTAGGTAAGATATCGGTTTGGTTCAAAGTACCAGTTTATACTAAACAACAAAAGTGTGAGGCATTGAAAAAGAAATTTCGGTTAGATGATAAAGCACACAATTTCATCGATCGTTAAGTCAGTGAAGTTTCGTGTAAAGACTCCAGTTACGAACAATTAGAACCAAACACTGCCTCTTTCTAGGAGAACAGCAGACACGACAAATCTACTGAAGAGGCTTCCTACACTACGGTAATTTGCCTTCATCTGTTCTACTGCTGCGCGGTATGGGGTCCTTACCAGTTGAGACTCACGAAGGGTATCGAAAACGATCCAATTGCGAATCAGCGGAGAGAGTTTCACGGGTATGATACGCGTGTTGGTGTGGAAATCAAAAAATGTAAGATGTTTATCGTTATGGTGAGATCCGCTGATGAAATTTGAAGCACGTGCTTTTTCCCATGAATGCGAAAGTATTTTCTAGACTCGCATTAACAAAGGGAGAAATCGCCATCATTGTAAGAGATGTCAAGCTCGCATTTTTCCCACGTGCTATTCTAGGGTGTAACTGCCGAGAAATTGCCTAAGTGTTTCCACGAACTTTATGCCAAAAACTGAAGCGAGGCTTGCAGAGTTATCATAAAGATGTTGATGTAAGAGAGTAAACTCCCTGTAAGGTGCGCAACTTCGCATTGGTGTTCTCATTGATTCTGATCAAATGTTTGAGAGAAAGCGAAAGCAACACTCCTTAGAAATTACATTATAGATTCTTGTCCGAGTTTTCACAGCCAAACGAAGAGGGTGAAACGAAGAAATGGGGGAATCAAAACGAGTATCAATTTTACCTACGTGAGGTCCAATTCTGCGAAAAGAAGATCTAATTGTTTTAAATTAATCGGAGTAATTAAGTAAAACTTAGTGGCATGAAGGAAAATTAAAATATCTCACGAACAATGGCATTTTGCTGTACGCATTTTATACTGACACTCGTAAATAATGCGATAGGTATAACCTTCTGAAGAAGGGCACTAAGTGCCGGACACAGGCACAAAATTTAAATTTCTTTTATACAACTGATTGTCTATTATTTCGTTATATACAATTACAGTTGCTGAGAATGGATAAAATATTAATGTGAGTTGTCTACTAAAGTCACCTAATGAAGAAAAGCCACATAGCCTTTATCGTACAACGCAGACCCACCTCTAATTGTTACCGTCTTTAAAATAACAGCATCCGAGCTGTCCATTAGTTTATGATGACTGGTTGCCGTGCTGTTCATTGTCACGCTGACGAGTGTTTATCCTAAGACGCCTGACTATGATGTAACTGATGTGGATTCACGTAACGTCTATTGAACTGGATTAGATTAAGTTACAATCAGCACAGTGTTGCTTCCATAAACTCACAATGAGGAGATCGTCTAGAACGTGTAACATGTCAGAAAAACATAAATACACAATATATATACTTACAAAGGAAGTGTTACTGGTATTGGTACGCTAATGTTCTTTTCGCAGATCTTAAGTGAGATGGCCATCAAGTACTTGGAAAAAGTTAAAAATTTTGTGTTGATATCATTGATTGTACTGTCAGCCACAATCACTTAAACGTGTATGTACTAAACAACAGGTAGATGCAACACTCTACAATACTTGGCATAGGTTGCGCGCATTTCATCAGACAGCGTTTCGCTCTTCGAAACACACTGATAATTGTCGTACTGCACTACATCTCTGGCAATGTTTGAATACCATACATTATGTGATCAAAAATGCCTTAAATGGTTGTGAGCACTATGGGACTTAACATCTGAGGTCATCAGTCCCCTAGAACTTAGAACTACTTAAGCCTAACGAACCTAAGGACATTACACACATCTATGCCCGAGGCAGTATTCGAACCTGCGACCGTAGCGGTCACGCGGTTCCAGAATGAAGCGCCTAGAACCGCTCAGTCACATCGGCCGGCTGTGATCAAAAGTATCCGGACATCCCCAATTCATATCAAGTGCATTGTGCTGCCGCTAACTGCCAGGTATTCCGTATCAGGACCTCAGTAGTCATTAGACACCATAAAAGAGCAGACTGGGGCGCTCCGCGAACTCACGGACTTTGAACGTGTTCAGGTGATTGCGTGTCACTTGCGTGCACGTGAGATTTCCACACTCCTAAACATCCTCATGTCCGCTGTTTCCCATGTGACAGTAAAGTGGAAACGTGAAGGGACACGTACAGCAAAAAAGCCTAATGGCCGACCTCGTCTGTTGACTGACAGACTGCCGACAGTTGAAGAGGGTCTTAATGTGTAATAGGCAGACGTCTATCCAGACTACCACACAGAATTACAGACTGCACCAGGATCCACCGCATGTACTATGACAATTAGGTGGGAGGTTAGAAAACTTGGATTTCGGCTGCTCACAAGCCGCACATCACGCTGGTGAATGCCAAACGACGGAGCGCTAGGTGTAAGGAGCGTAAACATTGGACCACTAAGCAGTGGAAAAACGTTGTGTGGAGTAACGAATCACGGTACACAATGTGGCTATCTGATGCCAGAGTCTGTGTAGGGTGAATGCCCGGTGTACATTATCTGCCAGCGTGTGTAGCGCCAACAGTAAAAGTCAGAGGCGGTGCTGTTATGGTGTGGTCATGTTTTTCATGGAGGGGGCTTGCACCGTTTGTTGTTTCGCGTGTCGCCATCACAGCACAGGCCTACATTGA
The DNA here is from genome assembly GCF_023864345.2 of Schistocerca serialis cubense. Classification (NCBI taxonomy): domain Eukaryota; kingdom Metazoa; phylum Arthropoda; class Insecta; order Orthoptera; family Acrididae; genus Schistocerca; species Schistocerca serialis. The sequence continues at coordinate 670,634,682 of NC_064641.1, read as the reverse complement.
TGCTTCAAGTACTTTCTTGTATCCCACTGTTAAAGAGCAATTCGGGAATGGTGATTGCATTTTTCAACACGATCGAGCGACAGTTCATAATGCATGGCCTGTGGCGGAGTGGTTACACGACAACATCATCCCTGTAATGGACTGGCCTGCACAGAGTCCTGACGTGAATCCTATAGAACACCTTTGGGATGTTTTGGAACGACGACTTCGTGCCAGGCGTCACCGACCGACGTCGATACCACTCCTCAGCGCAACACTCCGTGAAGATTGAGCTGCCATTCCCCAAGAAACCTTCCAGCACATAACTGAAAATATTCCTGCGAGAGTGGAAACTGTCATTTAGGCTAAGGGTGGGCCAACACCATACTGAATTCCAGAGTTACCGATGGAGGGCGCCACGAAATTGTAAGTCTTTTTCAGCCAGGTGTGCGGATACTTTTGATCACATAGTGTAGCACTACCACCACTTTACTTACTAAACTATTTCTTCCATCGATTTAAGCTGTCGTATCATTCTCACAGTATCATGCTCAATAGCGCACAACGCCAAAGAGCTTCATATATCACTACAACGGATGAACGCCTGCCGTGGAGGTGTGAGCTATTATTGTGCACCGTTGGAGAAACTTGTCATTCCAAACTGCAGCATTTATAATGGAAATGAGAGTATACGAAACTGGTTTGCGAAGAAACATTACAGAAACACTGTAGCTGATTAGTGGATCTTCTTCCCCTACTAAATAGCATCGCATCATGTTAATACTAAATTTATTGTTTAAGAATGCGTAAGATACTTTAACTGAATTTCTGAACCAGTTGCACTTTTTTTGAGTTGTCAGCCATATGGCTGGTTCCACGCGGTCCGCCACGAATTACTCTCTCGTGCCAACCTCATCACCTCGAAACACCACTTGCACCCTATGTCCACAATTACTTGTTGCAGGTATTTTAACCTCTGTCTTTCCCTACAGATTTTACCTTCTACAGTTCGTTTAGTACCATGGAAGTTATTCCTTGATATCGTAACACATGTGCAGTATTCCTGGCCCTTCTTCTTGACAGTGTTTTCGTAACTTCATTTCTTCGCTGTTTCTGCGGAGAAGCATTTTATTAATTACCAGGACATCTCTTTTTCAAGATCTTCCCATAGCACCATGTCTGCAGCGCTTCGATTCTCTTCCGGTTTCCCACAGTCCATGATTCACTGCACAACGCTGTGCTCCAGAACATACATTCTCAGGAATTTTTTCCTCAAATTAAGGCCTCTCTTTGATACTAGTAGAGTTGTTTGGCTATGAAAGATCTTTGGCTGTTTCTTCTGATTTTTATGTTCTCCTTGCTACATCCTTCACACGGTATTTTCTATTCCGTAACTTCGTCTACTTCGTGATCATCAGTTTTGATGCTGAGTCAACTGCTAGCCACATTTCTGCTACTTCTCATTACTTTGGTCTATGTCAGGTTTACGCTCCATCCATAGTCTGTACTCGTTATACCGTTCATTCTTTTCAACACCTCTTCACTTTTGCTTCACTTTCACTGAGGATAGCAATACCACCAACGAATGTCATCGTGATAGCCTTTCACCCCGTCTTTTAATCCCACTTTTGAACATTTCTCTTATAGCCGTCATTGCTTCCTCTATGTTTAATGTGTACAAAATGCTGCATCTTTGTTACACGCTTTTTAATCCGAATACTTCATTTTCGGCATTGCATTGTTGTTTCCTCTTGGTTCTTCTTCATACTTAATATTACCCGTTTTGCCCTGTAGCTAACTCTGATTTTTCTTAGAATTTCGAAAATCCTGCACCATGTTATACTGCCGAAAGTTTTCTCTGAGTCGACAAACTCTACGAACTTGTCTTGAATTTTCTTTCGTCTTGCTTCCATTATCAAGAGCAACATCAGACCTGGCACTCTGGTGCCTTTCCTAACACCATCTAGCAGATCACAGTTGCTTCAGGAACTCAAATAGAAGTCCCTGGAGGACAGGAAACATTCTTGTTGAGGAACAGTGAGAAAATTTAGAGATCTGGCATATGAAGCTGACTGTAGAATGTTTCTACTGCCATCAACGCACATTTCAGGTAACGATTACGAAAAGAAAAGTCAAGACTCATGCGGAGGCATATAGATAGTCTTTTCTTCCATCGCTCTATTTGTGAGTGGAACAGGAAAGGAAATGACTAGTAGTGGTCCACGTACCCTCCGCTACGCACCGTAAGATGGTTAGCGGAGTATGTACTGTATGCACATATAGAAGTACATGTAGATCCTCAGTTTTCTTCTACATTCTTCTGTGTATAATACTTATCAGTGACTGGGATTCACGAGCGATGAAACTGGTTGTGCGATAGTTCATAGATTCTACACAAAACTTGAAAAGTCGTTTGGTTTCCACTTGTCCGATGATTTTATAAATACCAATCATACGTTATATAAGTGCCCTGGCGTTACTTCGTCGCAGGTATTCTAAATCTCTGTTAAGCTCTCACTCTTGCCCTGCGCCTTCCGTATCGATTCCCATTTCTTCTATCACGTCACCAGATGATTCCTCTCCCCCGAAGCGGACATCGGTGTGCTCTTTCCATCTCATCCCATTGCGTCTAATCAGACTAATAATGCTTCAGTATCCCATGGATTATTCCGGACGACTCTCATAAATTTGTTAGTTTCTCATCATTACTAAATTGTGAGCCGAGTCTGTATTAATTCTAGATACTCCTTACGATTCATTATCCGATTTCAAAATCTCTGAGCATGTGTTATTCTGTTAGAATACTCCCGTGTCTTCGGGCCTTTACGAAACATAACTCCTCCTCTTGTGAGTTACAGACAGCTATTACTGGCTGAAATTTACTGTAGAACTCAGTAAGTTTTTCTTCTCTCTCATTCCTGCTAGTATATCCATATTATATCATAAGTGTGTCTTCTATTGTTTCCTCTACTATGCCGATCCATTCCCTTGCGATTACTAGGTTATCATTTCCCTTTACCCGTTCAATATTCTCATACATTTTCTGTATTTCGCCTTCTGCCGCCGTGCATACCTGAACTATTGACTTGGCTTTCACTTGGCATAACAATTCTGTCACTTATCTGTTCATAGTGATTAACTCTTTGTCCTGCCTTCCTGTCACACGAATTTGTGCTACTGTCAGCATTACTCTAAATTATTCTGGTCAGAAATCCGTATTTCTTTCCTTTTCACTTCAATGGCCACAATTATATCTAGATTGAGCCTTGCATTTCCCTTATCAGACTTTCTAGCTTCTCTACAACTTTAAACTTCCGACATTTGACATTCCTACTCGTAGCATCTTACGCTCTCCGTGTTTTCCTTACGGTCACTTCCCCTCTGGCGGTCTTCAGCTAGAAATACCAATGGAGGGCTGATCATAAATCTTTGGCCAATGGAGAGACGATCATGACAGATTTTGAATTACGGGCCACATTTCCTGTGGCTACACATTACGTGTCTCTAATGCAGTGGTTTTCACAAACTTCTAAATCGTTATGCCGTTAATGACTGCTGATTACTCCGTCTGTTAGGGATAGTTTTCCACTCCAAGGGGAAGATTTTACCCTGAGTTTCTGTCTGCTTCTCCGCCCTCATTTTGTACACGACATTTAACATATTCACAGATATATTTGATAAAAGCCTTGGGGGTCGAAACCAGTCGTACACAGAATAAGAGTGCAGATGGCGTTGAAATTTCGTCAAAATCATAGTCTACAGTTGTGTATGACCTGCATCTTCACGTACATCACGTTGAAGATGCTTGACTAGAAAATTTTTATATTATATTTCAGCGCGAGGAACAGTAAATAGCAGGATAGAATCTGCTTTCACACAAGGAAACTGAAGTTCATTTTATCGATGAAAGGGTGTGCCAGGGCTTAGGGACATGTTTCGAAGTGTATGTAAACATAAATAAATACCAGTAGATGAGGCGTGTTTCATTGCTAATACAAGATGGAACTGAAGTAAGACCGGTGATACCCACCTAATCTTGAAATGGACGTAACTCTGCTATCAACATGAGGGTTAGAGTTCTGTTAAAGTTACTTAATTATTATTTTCAAAGCAGTAACTCTGTAATAACTAATTACGGGATCTTATGCTTTATGTGCGGTGTTGGCGTATAAATGGAAAGGAAAAATATTTGTGTGTAAATATAGAACTTCTAGAATCTGTGAAAGAGCAGTTTTATACAGTTAACAGCAACAAAAACTAGTGGGCACAACTCCAAAACAACAGGCATTACTCACAGTAACCGTGGTCAATATGCCAATGGCACTTACTTTCATGTATCATAGTGACTGAAATAGCGTTCTGAATTCTAGTCATTCACTGAAATCTAAAGCTACATACCGAGTAAAAGTTACGAATATTTCTGTACATAATGACAGTAGATATTTATATTATTATTCCTAAGTTGTTTTGTAAGTGATGGACATTTGAACATATCGACACCAGAGTTCTTCAAATATTTGAAATCCGAATAGATAGTTTCCACAAAGAGATTAATAAATACGCCACAATGCGGAATACGAAAGAGCGTTCAGAAGAAATGTAATTAAAAGAAACTGCAAAAAATATATAATGAGCGAGACGTCCGATTTGTTGAAAAACTGTATTCACGATCCTGGAGTTTTTCGTTGTCATTACAGTCTCGTCATTTTGGGTCGTGGTTTCCTCGTATCTTTAAAATACTGTAGATGAATACAAAGGTGGTGTGGCACGATTTTTCTCTCCACCTCTTTCCGCCTGTACGAATATTCCGTTTCTAGTGATCTCGCAGACAACAAAGCTATGAAAATCCAGCACCCGCTTGGAGAAGTCGCAGTCCTGTTCTCACTATACTTGGAACGCCGAACGTCCATTCCCTATTTGTATCTTTATTTTAATGGGTTCCGACAACCATTTTATCGACTTGTGCGTGTGTACACTGTATGTTACTACTCAAGAGCCAACTGACATACGAGTTCTAGCCATTAAGTAACGTAGTAAACTTTCCCTTCCTGACGAGCCTCATTCTTATCAATTTATTCGACGATACTGAAACTAAACAAGTTCCTTCGTTACCACAGTCTATAATATGAACCGGAAGAGCTCCTGTTGAGAATAAAACTTTCTTAATTACGTGAGAGAGCTAAAGTGCGGTACGGCAAGAAGCTCGAGGAACCACGAGAATGAAGTCGCAATAAGACCGACACAGGGTACAGGCGAGCGCAGTTGCAAATCGAAGTTGGCTGTTAACGAGACTCTTCCGGAAATCCCGTAGTGAAAGCTGGGATCCAGTGACGCAGTGAGTGTACGGAAAATGTTCGAAACAATATAGGAGCGCTGCCCGTGGGAAAAAAGGTAGTTTTTCAAGACGATGAGAGATATGGTGAAGTGCATACTGATGTGTGTGTTCAACAGTGGATAAAGGACTCTATTAACTGTGATTCATCGAGATTCTGTCCACAGTTGCGACATCATATTTGAATGCTTCTATATCTCCTGCAGCTGTTATTTCGTTTTTGCGTACTGTTGTTTACTTCCGATCTATTTTCAAGTATCCTGAAGAACGGAAGTAATAGGAATTTAGTACGTTAATAATCGGTTATAAGCTAACGCGATCTATAACAATAATATTAAGCGACTCTTAATGCACTGAATTCCCGTTGCTTCCCTCCATGAGGATACTTGAAAATGGTCGACGACCGAAATTGTACGAGAGAGAAACAAAGAAAGAAGAAGGAAGTTGTAGGCGGTACCAGATAATTCAAATTCCATTACACAACTTAAACACCAATACTTCATTCAGACTGCCGGAATTCAAACTAAATCATCGGTTTTATATTTAGCTACCTTACGTTCAATGTGAAATAGTGATTTGTAGTATACGGGTATGAGATTAATACCGGGCATCGGGTCCGAGCGAGGTTGCGCAGTAGTTAATGCACTGGACTTGCACTCGGGAGGACGACGGTTCAATCCCGCGTCCTGACATCCTCATTTAGTTTTTCCGTGATTTCCCTAAATGGCTTCAGGCAAATGCCGGGATGGTTCCTTTGAAAGGGCAAGGCCGACTTACTTCCCCATTCTTCCCCAATCCAATGAGACCGATGACCTCACTGTTTGGTCTCTTCCACCAAATCAATACAATGCATGCAGTCAAAGTTAAATGGCTCTGAGCACTATGGGACTCAACTTCTGACGTCACCAGTTCCCTAGAACTTAGAACTGCTTAAACCTAACTAACGTAAGGACATCACACACATCCATGTCCGAGGCAGGATTCGAACCTGCGACCGTAGCGATCGCGCGGTTCCAGACTGAAGCGCCTAGAACCGCTCGGCCACTGCGGCCGTCTGCACGGTCATCAGCGCCAGTACAAAGTCCCACTTTTCACACAGTACACTTTTTTACACAATCCAATCAAGCCACTGTCGCGAATGATGATAATGTATGACGAGGACAATACAAAACCCAGTCCCCAGGCAGAGAAAAGAATTCTGTTGTGGAAAATATTTTCACCACCAGTATTTCTCCTGTGAAAGGAGAGAAACGGTGACGTAAAGTTGCTAATCACCACCCTTTATGTCAATATTCTGTGTTAAATCCCGTTCTCCCTCGCAATATTTCATAGTGTGTGTACAAAACAGTAATTAAACGTCAATAAACTTCTCATTCGTTTACAATTATTATATTAACTGAAATAGCAATTAATAGCACTGAACGAATTCAGACGCTATGAGTAGATTGTCAGTGAGTCAGTAAAAGAGAAAAGTAATGCATATCTTAGTCCTGTTCAGATTCACAATTGTAGCACGCGTAAATATCTCCCACCCCCTCCCCCACCTTAGTAAAAGCAACATGAGACCAACCCTTACATTACCATCACTGAATCCACTTCTCTTTGGAAAGACTGGGGCGGAAAGGCTCGACATATACAAGGCAGTAACTGTCATTGTCTTCCGATGATGATTCTTCATGTTTTTTCTGCTTTCTCACTTTTGGCCGGCTGCTTTTTAAATTTAGCTTCTTTCCGCCTGGAACGGGCCTTTAGCTCCCCTTCTACAGCCAGTTTCTCCGGAGTGTAGGTCAAAATTGCAGAGATTCTCCTTTTTCTTCATTTTCTTGTTTCTTGCCTTGGACCTGCTTCTGGTAACGGACGAACACCTTCAGGTGAAAAGGCTGCGCGAACTGAAGAAGATGATTGTAAACCACTAGGTCCTGCATCAAAGGCTGTGACATTTGAAAGTGTTTTTTCGAAAATACTATTGGATCAGTATTAGATGTCCTCCCAGCTTCAGATCGGTCACTAGAAATCGCTATTGATTCTGCTAAGGGCATAGGTTGCTTGGAAGCTTGTTATGGGCGATCAGTGACAGGAGATGGTGCAAAATCGATTTCACTGAACGCATTCATATTAAATGGTAGTATCCCGGTGCAGTGAAACTCTGCTGCAATGTTTTTGGAGTTACAGCAAGTGGAAGTGCTTCCCTTACAATTGAAGAGATGTCACAAATTGACATGGTCTTCCCCGGATGATTCTTGATCCAGTTGTCAACAAAAGCATTCACAAACTTTTTAAATTGACCATAAACTGAACGGGCTAGAGGCTGCATCCTGTGTGTTCAGTGCGATGGGAATGACAGCATAAAAATCCCCTTGCTTTTGCGAAAATTCAGGCTTCTGATTGATATATGAGATTCGTGACTGTCGAGAGCAGTAAACACTTGTTCTCAGGAGTTGGTTTAGCAAATTTCACGAAACGGTGCAAAAATAACAAACATTCTTCCTCTTGCATCCAGTCACTCTCATTCCCTGCTCCAGTGCAACCAATAGGACCGTCTCGAATAAAATGGTCATGATACCTCAAGCGAGGGAATACAAAGAGTGGTGAGCGTTAATGACAATAGCAACAGTGACAAGAGTGCCTCCTACCTGCTTTATTCCTCGTTTAGCAAAAAATCCTGTTTGGTTTCTGAACAGTGGTTGCACCTGTCTCGTCCATATTCCAGATGTCCGTGGGCTCTAACCTATATATCTCCATAACGCTAGTCAGGTTGTTGAAAGAGGTATTCACATTTGTTGGATTAAACGGCTGGCTCTCAGCACTATGGGACTTAACATCTGAGGTCATCAGTCCCCTAGAACTTAGAACTACTTAAACCTAACTAACCTAAGGGCATCACACACATCCATGCCCGAGGCAGGATTCGAACCTGCGACCGTAGCGGTCGCGCAGTTCATGACTGTAGCGCCTAGAACCGCTCGGCCACCCCGGCCGGCTGTTGGATTAAGGCTCGTTGCTCGAGCAAGACTTGTGGGTTAGGGCGAGCGAATAGACAACTGAGGATTCCTCTTCATAAATGTTGAAAACCGGTCTGGACCAGCAGTTTTGATTGTCCAACCCAGGCTGATGAAATTGGAATATTGTTTGTCGTTGCCAGTTCGTGAGCTAATTTACGGATGTCCTTAGTCCAAAGTCCGTAAAATATCTCTGACGCTTTAATCACATATTCAGTTATAATTTTTTCTTGTTCATCAGAGAACACTCGTTTTACACTTTTATATCCAACACGAGGCATTGGTGCGCTATTATCACTCATACGTTTCTCTTTCTTTATAATATACCGATGCAATGTCACATGGCATACAATGTGTTTCTTTGCTGCTGCTCTTATATCATAATTTGCTACATCATCTGCCGCAGTTTGATGTACAGTAGTAGGAGTACGTCCTCTTGTAGTCGTCCTAAGCCGTGTTCGTGGCATAGCTCCCTGTAACGAAATAACTAAGTAAATAACCAGTCTGTTCAGTAATAACGAGTTTGTTCAGCAAGACACTGCTACTCCTAACAGTATCATACCTAATTTACTGTTCGCTAACGCAAAAAAAGAGAAAAAACGGGGACCTGCCGCTAATAACACTTTTTCAGTAACGGGCACGAGAGAAACGCTGTTACTTTCGTCCCCAGCAGTAATGTAACTTTTGTCCGCGACCATGCTTTTCTGTTTAATTGATTTTTATACACAATCACTACAAGTAATGAAAAAGTTGCCTGCCCGGATGGCCATGCGGTCTAACGGCTTTCCGGGCAGGAAGGAGCGCCTGGTCCCCGGCACGAATCCGCCCGGCGGATTTGTGTCGAGGTCCGGTGAACCGGCCAGTCTGTGGATGGTTTTTAGCCGGTTTTCCATCTGCCTCGGCGAATGCGGACTGTTTCCCCTTATTCCGCCTCAGTTACACTATGTCGGCGATTGCTGCGCAAACAAGTTCTCCACGTACGCGTACACCACCATTACTCTACCACGCAAACAAAGGGATTACACACTCGTCTGGTGTGAGATGGTCCCTGGGGGATCCACCGGGGACGGAACCGCACAGTAACCCTGGGTTATGTGTGGGGCGGCGGAGGGGTGAAGTGGACTGTGGCAGTCGTCGTCGGGTTGTGGACCACTGCGGCTGCGGCGGGTACGGAGCCTCTCCGTCGTTTCTAGGTCCCCGGTTAACATACAATATATACAGTACAACGAAAAAGTTGATAATGGTGGCATAAAACTGAAAGTTTCACGTAGTTAAATTATTACAGTAGACCTACGTTTACAGCGTGAGGACACAACCATCATAGAACTAAGAAAATTGAGAAAGCTTGCGTGAATTACTGAAAAAACGTTTTACTGCACTACACTCAACAGAGACTCTCCAACACTGGCCAACAATTGGTAGGCAGTTGGGAAACATGAAGGGAATACATTGTTTGGATCACGTGATTTTCGGAACTACATGCGAAGGTAGGGGAGGGATGTTACTTTCATACCGCTACTTTTGTCCCTGGTCTCCTAACAGTCACTTTCGCCTACCAAAGACGTTATACATTTCTACGTATTTAGGGACTGTACGTCACGAGCAGAAAACTCATTTCCTTGGTATCAGGAGAGTCAATCATCGCATCAGGGTGTACAGCTAGTCTTTGCTGCCCCATATTTGCTCCTACAGCATCACTAGCGCAACGCGTAGATCAGTCAGTCGTATCGAAACAAACCTCGAGGTTGACTGTGCATCGAGAAAGCTGCACGTCCGCTGAAGGAGATGGAGTCAGTGGGGCGCAACAGTCTTCGCCTGAAATATTAATCGCCTGTTTATACCTTTTTATTGGTGACGTGTGCCACAAAATTCATGCGTTTCTGACACTTGTTTCTTAGTGTAAGAGTTTTTCATTACTGTGGTGGATAATAATAATTACGTTGCCGCAGCCCACAATGCCTGGCAGCAAGCTGAAAAGACGCGGCACAGACAAGACGCATTGTCTGCGGTTGCCTGCGCTGTCTCATTAACGCCCGTCGCCAATATTCGTTCTCTCCTTGGTTACGCTGGAAACAACTTCGTTCTCCAACAGTCAGACACAAAGCATCTGGGCCAATGCGCAACAGTGAACATCTAGAAAATCTGCGATCCTTGTAAAATGAGGCGACGAGCAAAACAGTAAGGAGGAGGAGGAGATTACTGTTGAACGTCCCGTCGACAACGAGGTCATTAGAGACGGAGCACAAGCTCGGATTAGGGAAGGATGGGGAAGGAAATCGGCCGTGCCCTTTCAAAGGAACCATCCCGGCATTTGCCTGAAGTGATCTAGGGAAATCACAGAAAACCTAAATCAGGATGGCCGGACGCGGGATTGAACCGTCGTCCTCCCGAATGCGAGTCCAGTGTGCTAACCACTGCGCCACCCCGCTCGGTCACAAAAGTAAGCACGAATCTTAAAACCGCAATAGAATCGCAGACTTATTCCGTAGCGAGAGATCAGTAACAGCACCTACACATCTGCTGATTACAGAAGTGAGAGTCCCTGGAGATTATTATACACTGACGGGAAAAAAAAAATTGTAGCACCAAGAAGGAGTTGTACTATATATATGAAAGTTTGCAAGGCGGTTTCAACACCTGAAAGATGTCTATTCAAATTTCGCGCCAGTCGCATGAGAGGGAGCAAATCGGGTTTGCTTTAAATGCACGCTGTAGCGGCAGTCAGAGTTAGTTACCTTTGAGATTGGAGGTGGTAAATTAATGTTAATCAAGACGTCGTTGTCGACACATCAGGTGAGAACGAGGTCGTGTAAACAGCTATGAGAAGCCGGATGTTCGATTGCTATACAGGGTGATTCAAAAAGAATAACACAACTTTAAAAATGTGCATTTAATGAAAGAAACATAATATAACCTTCTGTTATATATCATTACAAAGGGTATTTAAAAAGGTTTTTTTTTCACTCAAAAACAAGTTCAAAGATGTTCAATATGGCCCCCTCCAGACACACGAGCAATATCAACCCGATACTCCAACTCATTCCACACTCTCTGTAGCATATCAGGCGCAACAGTTTAGATACCTGCTGTTATTTCTCGTTTCAAATCATCAATGGTGGCTGGGAGAGGTGGCCGAAACACCATATCCTTAACATACCCCCATAAGAAAAAATCGCAGGGGGTAAGATCAGGGCTTCATGGAGGCCAGTGATGAAGTGCTCTGTCACGGGCTGTCTGGCGGCCGATCCATCGCCTCGGGTAGTTGACTTTCAGGTTTCATAACTAACCTTTTTCGTAGGACTCTCCATACAGTTGATTGTGGAATTTGCAGCTCTCTGATAGCTCTGCGAGTCGATTTTCCTGGGCTGCGAACAAATGCTTGCTGGATGCGTGCTACATTTTCATCACTCGTTCTCGGCCGTCCAGAACTTTTCCCTTTGCACAAACACCCATTCTCTGTAAACTGTTTATACCAACGTTTAATACACCACCTATCAGGAGGTTTAACACCATTCTTCGTTCGAAATGCACGCTGAACAACTGTCGTCGATTCACTTCTGCCGTACTCAATAACACAAAAAGCTTTCTGTTGAGCGGTCGCCATCTTAGCATCAACTGACGCTGACGCCTAGTCAACAGCGCCTCAAGCGAACAAATGTACAACTAAATGAAACTTTATAGCTCCCTTAATTCGCCGACAGATAGTGCTTAGCTCTGCCTTTTGTCATTGCAGAGTTTTAAATTTCTAAAGTTGTGGTATTCTTTTTGAATCACCCTGTATTACAGAAAGACTCTATAAGAATGCATGAGTGCTGTCGGCGGTGTTCCCTTATCAGCGGCGTTACGTAACCAAGGTCGTTCGCTCCCTATATAAGCGGGCAGTGCACGCCAGCGGAGCCATTCCACTGTGAGCTCTATCTGCAACAGCACTGAAGCACTATGCCTCGTCGACGTGTCTATAGTCATCGTCGCCACCGCATGCCAGTTTACAAACACGTAATTAGCTTGGAAAATAAACTTTGAACAAATGGGACTACACAGTCTGTTATTGTTAATGGACCCATTTCTTTTCGTGGATGTCGAGTTAATTTTTCACCCGATGTTGCAAGTGGAGCAGCTGGCAGTGGGCGGTTTACACTCGCAATTGTCCGCTGTGAGAATGCATCACTACCAGGATTAGAATCTTTTGCCGACCGAGATGTCATCGCCTACAAGACATGGCACTGTGGAATCGACCCGAAGACGCAAAGTAGACCTAGTTTTGTTTATAGTAAATGCTTTTTACTCTGTATACCTGTTCCTGTCGTAAAGTTTCTAATGATGAGAAAATACATGTATGGATTGCTGTCAGCGGTGTTCACGAGAATGTACGGTCGCAAGAAGACGGCACTACCAAGAGAGACCGTCGAGACAATCTTGTTCTGCATGTGGCTCTGGCGTATCGTGCTGCGTATGCAGTAGGATTCCGAGCAGCAGCTGACACCACAGTGATGCAACGAACTGTTACATATCCGTTACATGAAGGAGAACTTCGAGCCACATGATCCGTAGAGTGAATTCCACTGGTCGCAAACCACCACCGTTTACGATTTCAGTAGGGTCATCCGAGAGCCCACGAGGACAGGGTGGATGTCTCTTGTGTTTTATGATGAAAGCTCGATCTTCCTTGGTGCAAGTCAAGACCATCTCTTGTTTGGAAGGAGGCCAATTGAGGGCTTGCTACCAACCTGTCTGTGTGCTTGACACACAATAGTTACACCTAAGTTATAGTCTGGGGTCCGATTTCGTATGACGGCAAGACCACGCTCATGGTTATCCCACGCACCCTGACTGCAAATTTGTACGTCAGTCTGGAGATTCGACCTTTTGTGCTGCCATTCATGAACATCATTCCAGGGGGTAAAGCTCGCCCACATACCGCAGCTGTAACCCAACGTGCTCCACAGCGTATCGACATGTTGCCTTAGCCTGCTCCATCACTAAATCTGTCACCAATCGAGCACATATGGGACATCATCGGACGAAAACTCCAGCGTCATCCACAAACAGCAATAACCATCCCTTAATTGACAGACCATGTGCAACAGGCATGGAAATCCATCCCACAAATTGATAGCAGACAGCTGTGCAACAAAATGCATTCACGTTTGCTTTCTTGCATGCAACATTCTGCCGGTTACATCTATTATTAATGTACCACCACTTGACATTTGCAATGGTTTAGGTCGCGCTTACATTAATACGTGATCTTGCAATGTTAATCATTTAAATATGTTACCCAGACAAACATAGTTCCAAAATTTCATTTCCTCATCAGCGTATTTTGGAGAAGTCCATTATATCCGAAGTGTTCCTCTTCATGATTCGGCATTTGTTCGCTCGGAGGTGAGATAAATGTGAATAAATGCATTGGTCCTGCGTTTAAGGTTGTTGATGATGTGGCGCACAACCTTGAGCGTCGAACAGATGAATTCATGCAGATATTTGTTGCTGATGAAGGACGAGGAGGCCCTAATTATCTTTCAGTTGTTTGATGAATGTGTGTTATGAAATCGTGCGAGATATATCACTTTCCTCTTTGCTATACAGCGTCCCACTTGAAATATATTTGACTTTGTAGGTTCATATGACGTCCAAAAGTGGTCCATTGTAATCGGGAGGTAAAAAGAAATGAGTTTACATTCGCAAAATCTACCAGGTTACTTCACTGTCTTGCAATTAAGATGAAAACTAGTATTTTTAGAATTTTGTTCTTGGTTGGATCCTCAGTCTCAACATTTTTTAAAAAAGACAACACGGTCCAAACAGGCTGTAATATATTTATTGTCCGTGCTTTTACCTAATTTCGACTGGTAGTCATTTTCAAGCATTTGTCACAAACCTCAAGCTTCACATCACATTTGACAAACAAAGCAGTACATATGTAAAGGTGTGTGTTTCATAAATACAGCCAGTAGTGCACTAGTGGATTAGTACTGCTGATGGATGTAATCTACATTGAGATAACAAGTCATGGGATATCTCTTAACATCACGTCGGACCTCCTTTTGACAGGCGTAGTGCAGAAGCTTAACGTTGCATAGACTCAACAAGTCGTTCGAAGTCCTCTGAAGGAATATTGGGTCATGATCCCTCTATAGCCGTCCGTAATTGCGAAAGTGTTGCTTGTGTATTACTTTGTGCACGAACTCAGATTACGTCCCATAAAAATTCGATGGAATTCATGTCCGGCGATCTGAGTGGCCATCTCATTCACTTGAATTGTCCAGGTCGTTCTTCAAACCAATCGCGAACATCTGTGGCCCGATGACATGGCGCATTGTCAGCCATAAAAATTCCATCGTTGTTTAGATATATGAAGTCCATGGATGACTGCAAATGGTCTCCAAGTAGCCGAACATAAGCACGTAGCCAGTCCATTCTATGTAAACACAACCCACTCCATTAAGAAGCCACCACCAGCTTCAACTGTGCCATGTTGAGAACATCGGTCGATGGCTTCGTGGGGTCTGCGCCACATTCGAACTTTACCATCAGCTCTTAACAATTGAAATCGTTACTCATCTGACTAGATCACGGTTTTCCAGTCGTCTAGGGTCCAACCGATTTGGTCACAAGCCAATGATAGCCACTGCAGGTGACGTCGTGCAGTTCGCAAAGGCACTTGCATCGGTCATATGCTGCCAAGGCCTATTAATGCCAAATTTCACCGCACTGTCCTAACGGGTACGTTCGTTATACGTCCCACATTGAATTCGGTGGTTATTTCATGCAGTCGCGTTTATGTGTTAGCACTGACAACTCTACACATCGGCCTCTGCGTTATCCATGGTGGAAGGTAATTCCTGAAATTCGATATTCTCGGGCCACTCTTGGCACAGTGGACCTCGAAATACTGAATTCCCGAACGATTTACGAAATTAAATTTCCCGTTTGTCTCGCTCCAACTACTATTCCATGTTCACAGCCTGTTAATTCCCGTCGTGTGGTCATGATCACATTGTTAACCTTCTCACATGAACCTGCTGAATACAAATGATAGCTGCACCAGTGTGCTGCCCTATTTTACCATGTGTATGCTGTACTATCACCATCTATATATATGCATATCATTATCCCATGACTTTTGTCACCTCAATGTGGTACACTATTGGATAGTATATATGCTACACATTCACATGAAAGTGATGTGTGACCTTGCATATTGATTAGGTGGTTAGCCAAATGTGAAGTGAAGGTTGATATTTGTGACAAGTGCCTGAAAATGAGGAACAGGTCAAGTGGGGTAAAAGCAACGACAACAAATATATCATTGCCTGTTTGGACTATGTTATCCTTAATCGTACCAATATTTCACGTGACTGACATATTGCTCGTGGCAAATATAATATCGATGAACAGACTTTCATTAATCTTAATGTTCCTGGTTGGAATGACAACAGTTCAAATGGTGAGGTATTGTGGGGCAAAACAAATACCATAAATTCATCAAGTAAACAATTATTATTACACTGGTAAATATCTCAGTTCTTATTATTATGTATTTTACCTGAAGTTAGTTCCATCAAAAGACGTCTGCCTGTTCGTTTGCAGGTTTTAGTTCAGTACCACATTTAAAATAGCTGAAGACGTTCTACTGGTCACCTACAGGAGTTTACACCAAGCCTTACTCACCTGCATGTCATCTTGTGTTTGGCTAGGATATACCAATGACGACATCTCCCTTTATATCTTTGCATAGTCTTCAAACATCTTCACTGAGTTACCGATTGTGTCTCAACCAGGTGGTTATTTTTTGTTATTAATAACTTTCATTCAGCGAATATTGGTTCAATATCTAAGTAGAGCTGCTTTCAGTTACTATAATAATACTGTTCCATAGATGTTTACAAAAATTTGAATTAACTTGTTCAGGTGCCAATAAAGAGACAGGAGCTGTACTATGTTTACTTTTTGCCTCCATTTTATGGTGGTGATCAGACGTAATTTATTCTTCCCAGGCTGTGCTGTATATTAACATTGTGCAAACGCTGTGGACCATCTCTGTATGTAGCAGGTGACACACGAAAAGCTTTTATCATTTATAATGAGTAATATAAATCACTTTTCTCAACGAATTTTTCAAATTTTTTAAAATGTATCAGTGTTTTTAGTGTTTTAGTATTTGGATCGGAGAAAAAAGCTAAGGAAAACTCTACATCAGTGAAACGACAGGCAAAGCTCCATTGACTGCCACCGAAGTCCTATTTCCTCTTCATGCAGAATAGGAATCCAAAGCTCCAACAACGAGGACCATGAGATAAAGCTAACTTGTTTAATGGCCATGCCATATTTATTGTAGTAAAGTCTCGAGGGACGATCTCAAATAGTTGCCACCTTTCAGTTCCGACTCGCAAACGGCCACTAGCGAAAACAGTAACCTATAGAGCTGCGCTGAAACGAAGGTGCAGCCACAGAAACTTATATGAAATCGGGTAACGCGATTGTCTCAGGTAGGCGCGTAAAAGCAGCTGCACCACGCCCAAAGAAACTGTCAGGGATCTAGCGTCGTCGACTGTACAGTACCTCGTACTTTCCATGCCACTGTAGCTCACGACAATGTTTTCGTATTAGAAAAGTCTTTGTTGAAAATTATTGAAACCAGTCCTTAAATACACACTTTGTTCTCACAGCCGTTGTCGGAAACAGTGACAATGGCTCTACGGAAGGAAGAAACAACGACATTAACGTGGGCTGTCTGTAGTTCTATAACTCTCGTGGAAGGAAAGAAAAAATAGTTTCTCACTTGACTTGTGTTTCTAGAAAACTTTTTATATCCCACCCGGTCTTCATAAATCTTGACAAATGGAAACAATATGCGCCCACTCTAGGGGCGGACAACCCGGACATTACTCCGGGGCACCAAAACTTAGGGGTGCCGTTTTGGCTGTATGCGTGAGAAAAATATTGATGTGTTAAAATAAAAGAAAAATATTATTGCATGTAAACGTGAAACGTAACCTGCAGTCATGTGAGTTATTTCCGTTTCGTCGGTTTTCTACATTTCCATTATTATAATGAAGTTTCTCACCGAGTGCCCCTTTCTTTTTTTTTTATCGATAGCATCCGTTTGAGTTGCTTATCGAATCAAAACAATGATAGTGTTTCCCAATAAAATAAATATTTTTAATTTGTCCAAAATTTTTTTTATTGAATCATCAAAATATTGCATCGAATTTGAATGTGTTGTATAAACATATTTTTGTTTTATGAAAATAATTTTTTGAACTATTAATATATTTATTAATGCTTTGCTCTCATAAAAAGCGTTTTGTAATAATACATTTGAGCAATTGAACCGGATGTAATTTCAGTATCAAGTGTTATAAAATTGTTCACAAAGACAGTTTATGATTTTATGAATTATTTGTTATTATAAAAAAGAACATCGATATCAACGATTTCGAAGTTATGTTATTACGGTTTTAGCGTACTTAAAACAAGGGATATCTTTACATTTTTTACAGTTTACATTGTTTAATGTGTGTTGTGTGTGCCTTTTATAGAATGTCTAGCAGTCAAAGAAAACTGTGTGGCTACCAGTGCAAACCAAAAAGGCTGGAAAAGGAAGTCGAAAGGCAAAAACAGGCTGGAACATTAAAAATGTTATATCCAGAGTTGTGTCAAAACAAATTACAACTATGACAATCCAACGTCAAGTACGATTGTAAAGCAAAATACTGAAGTGTCAAAGGATTATAATGACAGATTTTGGAAGCTTCTAAATCAATTGGAACTGACGACACTAGGGTTCTATTATCACCAGAAGAAATCTATCATAACATTGACACCTACGTGACACCCTCATAACGCGTTCAACAGATGTTGAGTACAGATCCAGTATTGTGACCAAGAGTTATAAGAGACGCCGATTTTTTTTTTTTTTTTAGTAGCATACGATCCAGCTAAGCCATTGCATAACTACAAATTGCCTTCCAAAGGTAATGGTCGACATTTAACCGATAATTTAGGTCAGTAAATTTTACGAGATTGGCTAATGTACTCGCTTTGACAAAACTGCGTTTATTCTTTCTGTTGCAAAATTTTCGCCTGTATAGTTGGTTCTCTTTCAGTGGATGGTTTCAAAAGTGCGAAGCACCTCGGCGAAACTTAAAGCATGAAATTTCCATAATTCAGGGCTATAAATGAACCAAAAGTTAAAGTGTTGGAGAACTAGAGAACCCGTCAGTGAAAGAATTATTAATGCCGAAACAAATCGTCGGAACTAGGTGCTTCTAAGAAGCTAAGCAATTATTAAAAATGTTGGTAAGTGTGGTATGGCTTTTCAAGCTACGAGAGCCAAGTTGTTAGAGTATAATGACGATAATTCCTTAAAAACAGTTGAAATGCTTTCTGACTTTGATCCCATTATGGAAGAGTACGTCCGTAGAATGCTAAAGAAACAAGATTCTAAAGCTCAGTATATCGGGAGAAATATAGAAAATGAGATAATAGATCTGCTGCATCAAAGTCTTAAGTCTCATATTGTTGATGAAATAAAATCCAGATATATTTCCATAATCTTAGACTGTACTCCATGTATTAGCAAGGTAAAGGATATGAATCTTGTAATAAGATAAATTTCAATCGCTAAATCTGTGTTGAAATTAAAATTAATGAAAGCTTTCTAGGTTTCTTTCCAGTCGAAAGATGCACGGGAAAACAAATGTTTGACATAATGGGAGACCTGAATGACATGCATTTAATTTTGCAGAATATCAGGGGACAGGGACACGCAAACTGGTGAAAAGTGAGTGGCGGTAAAGTAGAAATGCAATATAGAATTGAACTATATATTTCTCGAGAATTCTGTCTTCCATTTAGTAACCACTCTCTGTCTTGTTGTTAATGATATGCCAAAGTATCCTTAGAAGCCGCTAGTTTCTTAAACGTTATCCAACAAATATATTTTTTCGCCATCTACTTTCAGATGGGTTAAATTTTTAAAACACGTTCATGGTTAAACTTTGACACTAGATGGGGGAGTAGGATGGACGCCTTAATACTTTTAAGACTCCAATTGGGTGATGTATACGATGCATTACTAAGCGTTTAAGAAAATCAAGAAATTGATAGTTTACAAGAGCCCCTGGGCTTATTGATTTATACTAAACAATAAGTTTTTGTATTCAGTTGTTATTTGGCACAAAATACTAAATTCCATTAATCCAGTATGATAATTCCTCTGCACTTTATCTTTTACAAAACTGCGAATTATTGTTTTACAAATCTTGGATGATTCGTCCTTCGATGAAACTACCATGGATGCTGAAGAGCAGCTAACGAAACACACGTGGAGGCTAAATTTTGATCAACGGTATCAGGATACCGCGTTAGAGGAAAAAAAAGAACTTCTCATACGAAGCACGAGATGAATCCATCAAATATCCAAAAAAAACAATAAAAATACACTTTTTTATTTTACAATAACTCAAACACCACATGAACTACATGCTGGATTTGAATAACTTAGTAATCATAGAAGCTATTTGCTATACGCATACAATATGTACAATTTACATACAATGTCCAAAGAAATGTTAATAACACGCTATAAGGACTTAGAATGTATTTTGACTGATGGTGATTCTCTTAACATAAATGGGATCGAATTAGCAAAGGAAATTTCAACAGTATCTGCGGTTCTAGTCAAAAATTAAAGCTTAAGCAATGTACTGAGGTTAATTACAAAGCCAAAGTTTGCTCTAAATCTTATTCTTGCTTTAAGAATGTTACTAACGATACCAGTAACCTTACCATGAGTCGAAGGAGTTTCTTCACGCTAAAATCAATTAAGAACATTTTATGTTCGACTAATACACAAAAATCATCTTAATGGTTTGGTCATATTGGCAGCTGAGCGTGAAACTGCCGGTGAAGTAAATTTAAAATATGTATTAAAAAGGTTTGCAAAAAACAGTAAGAAAAATGTGTGTGTGTGTTACGTAATTTTCGTCACATTCACATGGAACATTGTAGACCAGGTAATGTACGTATCGTATCGTACTGACAGGACAAAATATCGTTATTACAGCTTTATTTACATTACTAGTCAGAGAAGTATAATACAAAGAGTAATGCACTACAGACACAGTATTTAGTTAACTCTCAACGAGGTATTTCACTGGGCATAGCAAGTGATTAATTTTCCGCTGTGGTTGAATACCTAACACGCGTTCAACCCTGCCAGAGGCTGCTCCGCAGAACCGAAGAAATGCGGCTCTAATTTGATGCCGCTTGCATCCGTTGCTCTTTAATACATTCTTAAGAATCGGATCCCAGTGTGAATGTGATCTGAAACTGTTAGCGCTCTGGACAGCATATTTCTGAAATGGGTGGTGAAAACTGCGAATCTGCACTAATGCAAATAAATAACTTATGAGTTGACTTTCTGTTCACGGAATCACCCGATCGCCCACCCAGTTCTCATTGGACCAACAGTCCAATCGGCAACTTTCCTGCCGTTTCTACTTTCGTAGTACACCTGATTTTCGTATTGATGGAATCCATGTGGTCCAAGAACTAATGTAGTGCATCCATTTTGAGATTAAACACGTCTCGTCCACATATATATGGAAACATTAGCAACCCATCCCGGCTTTACACGGGTAGCGCTCATTATCTTTGAAAGGATGATTTGTCTGGCACAGCTATAATGTTTTTTTATGGACAAAAAAATGGTTCAAATGGCTCTGAGCACTATGGGACTCAACTGCTGAGGTCATTAGTCCCCTAGAACTTAGAACTAGTTAAACCTAACTAACCTAAGGACATCACAAACACCCATGCCCGAGGCAGGATTCGAACCTGCGACCGTAGCGGTCTTGCGGTTCCAGACTGCAGCGCCTTTAACCGCACGGCCACTTCGGCCGGCTTTTATGGACAACTGGGTATAATTATAGTTAATGTTCACAATCATCTTCAGATAAATTATACGACGTAAGCAGCGGGCGCCAGGAAAGTTGGGAGGCGCGATGTTGTGTTCCATACGTAATTAGTGTTCGGAACGACAATTCGTGATAATTATCGAACCTGCGAGCTACCGCGCCGCTCCGTCCACCCAAAATCAGTCCTGTGTTAGTGAAAACCTTGTGAACATCCGTCCATACAATAGTTGCTGAGATTAGCCTTCACATACAGGGTGTTCGGAAATTTCCGTTACAAAATTCTAGGATTTGCGGAGAGGAGTGAGCACATAATATTTAGCCCGCCCGGTTGGCCGTGCGGTCTAACGCACGGCTTTCCGGGCGGGAAGGAGCGCCTGGTCCCCGGCACGAATCCGCCCGGTGGATTTGTGTCGAGGTCCGGTGAACCGGCCAGTCTGTGGATGGTTTTAGGCGGCTTTCCATCTGCCTCGGCGAATGCGGGCTGGTTTCCATTGTTCCGCCTCAGTTACACAATGTCGCGATTGATGTGCAAATAAGTTCTCCACGTACGCGTACACCACCATTACTCTACCACCCAGACATAGGAGTTACTCTCGTCTGGTGAGAGACGTTCCCTGGAGGGTCCACCGGGGGCCGAACCGCACAATAACCCGGGGTTCGATTCCCCGCTGTGTCGGAGATTTTCTCCAGTCAGGAACTGGGTGTTGTGTTGTCTTCATCATCATTTCATCCCCATCCGGGGCGCAGGTTGCCCAATGTGGCGTCGAATGTAATAAGACCTGCACCAAGGTGGCCGGACCTGCCCCGCTAGGGACCTCCCTGCCAATGACACCAAATGTTCATTTCAATTTTTTTTCCATTGCTTACATGGACATTGTCTATAGCGAAGAACTTAATTATTTGCATGTCGCCCATCGCTTGCGATACGTTCTTGTAAATATGAAGTTTTGTTAATCTTCTTTATTATAATAAAAATTATTAATGTGATTTACTTGAATTGGTGGATAGCGTTCCGAAAACGCAGCATCCTTTAGGCACCCTATACCAGACGAGTGGGCAGAACCCCACAAACCCATGTCCTAGATCGTACCGTTTCCGTGCTACAACCGTTTGAAAACACATTTTTTAGGTTTGCAACAGGGTAGTCACTGTTCAGGGTGGTTACATCGGATTGTCTGATGTCACTTGATTTCTGCCCTTCCTCTCTCACTTCGTTGCAACCTCATTCACGTGTCCGTGAGTGTTAAGAACAATATAGTTGAGAACACGTTTGTAGAATGCACCGATATATTCTTCTGTATGGCAAAGCTGACTGTAACGGAAGAGCTGCTCGTCGCCTTTATCCAGATATTACGCACAATGTACGACTCAAACGCTCACCGTTTTCGCCATAATTACGCTACGGCTTCGAGAGAGGGCTGCTTTTACCACCAGCAGACGTCACTGTGGTACTCCTCGGAGCTGCCTCACACCTGAATTTGAAGACGCTGTACTGCGTCACGTTGAAGAGAAAGCGACAACGAGTTCACGAGGTGTTTCTCCCAGCAGCCGTATGGTATGTTCTGGATCACCAACAACTGCCTCCGTACAACCTCCAATATTCTATACCAACTCTCACAGACATGTCAATGAGGCTCGATCGAGGTGATAGAGGTAGGACAGACGTCAAATGACATCAGCTGATCCGAAATAAGCAGCCGCCAAGCTATCTTGTTGCAAACTTAAATTGGAAACATGTTTTCAAGCGATTGTAGCACGGGAGGGTACGTTTCCGATAATTACTTCCTATTCAGAATATTATGTAGTCACTCCCCTCTACAGGTTCTGTAAGTCGCAACGGGATTTCCGAATTCTGTACAGACACAAAAATGGGACGGCAGACTTTGAGGATGCGAGGGCAGCACAAAATGTACAAACGGCAGAACGGAAAACTACGCTAAGGTTATAGAAGCACGACAATAGCGTCTCGGAGCAAGTGGAGAAAGATATCAATTGCAGGCAGCGGTAAAGATAAAACGGACTATGCTGACGGCGCAACAACAGCTGGCGCTGCGAGTTCAAAAATGGTTCAAATGGCTCTGAGCACTATGGGACTCAACTGCTGTGGTCATAAGTCCCCTAGAACTTAGAACTACTTAAACCTAACTAACCTAAGGACAGCACACAACACCCAGCCATCACGAGGCAGAGAAAATCCCTGACCCCGCCGGGAATCGAACCCGGGAACCCGGGCGTGGGAAGCGAGAAGGCTACCGCACGACCACGAGATGCGGGCGGCGCTGCGAGTTCTGCTATTCACCGCTAGATGGCAACGATGGTTGCCTTTAATGCATCGAAATTCATCCAGTCTGCACGAAATGTTTATACATTATACACATTCTTTCCTCGTAAATCTGACCACCTGTTAGTAAAAACCATATGAAAATCCTTATAGTAGTTCCAGAATTAGCCCGAACTCAGAAACGGTATCGAGATAGGATCTTCAACTTAAGTGGCTTCGAATGGCTTTAAGCACTATGGGACTTAAGATCGGAGGCCATCAGTCCCCTAGACTTAGAACTACTTAACCCTAACTAACCTAAGGACATCACACACATCCATGCCTGACGCAGGATTCTAACCTGTGACCGTAGTGCCTACAACCGCTCGGTCATCGCGGCGGCCTTCCTTGTCCAGCTTGCTTTCTTTATGTGTCTGGATGCCAAGAACCCCGGGTTTGGTCGTTTTATTTCGTATTTCATCAGACAGGAGCACACTAAAAACAACACACACACACGCGCGCGCGCGCGCGCGCGCAACGATGCTAGCGAAATACACTCGTTTCACACACAGCGCCAACCAAACATTACTGGATCACTTCCGATCCTTACGCTCAAGATGCGATTCAGCGTAACATATGAAGTTACTATAATCATGGAGATCGGCTTACATTAGGAAACTTCGCATGACATTGCTTGAATTTTAGAAGGCTGGAATTCATCGTTCCGATTTGATGATCAGCCATAAATATATCATCATCTAATATAGCAACCTTGCGAAACGGTTAGCGCATAAACCGTACCAGTAGAAGGTCGTAGATTCGCATCTCGTCAAATATAGTGACTTTCTTATAAATGTAATGAACTGATAAATCTTTTTACTCAATTAATTTGCTTAAATGTATTTTTTTTATTTCTAATACTCTGCTGCGTTATTTCTAGCGTCGTATTGACTTTTTTATATGGCTTTATTTTTCTTCCTATCATTTTCATTTCGCTTGGAATCTGCCTATGTTTCCTGTAATCTGCAATCAAATGCCAAACAGGACTGTTCCTTGGCTGGGGTAACACGACAAATGATGTACTGAGTGTGAGGACTGTTCCAGGTAACGAATGACAGCGAGAAATTACAATTTGCTTTTAGCGCTGAACCAGAAATTTTGCTGTCTTGAGTTTGCTGGAAGGGGTTATCTTCAGTGAACAAAGCGATCGTGACTTTAATTCTACTGTAGACTGTTGAACGCCGTCTACTTGGCTACATTGCATATCACGAGGTTGCGACTGCGTTAGAGACTGAGTTTTAATTCAGAGTCACAAAACGTGTGTTCTGACGCAGTCCTCTCATTAGCCTCTTAAAATCAACCGTAGACAGAGCATCTGGCATTTCTATCATACCCTTCGCAGCAACCGCTTCCAACATTGCTCCGCGTTCCACATTAACATCATCAATGAAGCGACCCTCCGCACTTGTGTGCCATCTGCACCCGATGTGGCAACGTCGTAGTGGCAAGTGCCGCACTCCAACCGTGAAATAATTTTAATCGGACGATAGTAAAATATTTGGTACCAATGGGACTCCCACGAAGAAATTAGCGAAGAAAATTATTTTCTTCGAAAACTGGACTATTTAATTCATTCCCAGATTTGACGCGGAGAAGATTTTAAGATTCATCCTCTTTGTTTATTTGATCTCTTTCCCGTGGGTCCAAAATCTGAAGAAAGATAAGCCAGTAGATCGTATTCTCAAGAACCGAGAATTATACTACTATTTGTAAAAGTGTTATTATTACGAGTGGTGAGAGTAGGGGAAAGCAGGGTGCAAGGGTGTGTTGTGGTCGCTTCGCGGTAGCAGTTCATTGCCGCCGAGTTGCCTTAATGTTTTGGAACGGCGTCAACATAATTTGGCAGCGGCGAGCGAGCGGGCGCCGCGCTACGGCTAAATGTGACAAGTTGCGTAACAATGGACAACGTGCCGGCCTGCGCCGTCTCGGAGTCGCGTGACGCGTGCCGGCTGGGAACTGAGAGCGGCGAGCGGCGGGAGGCGTCCGTCCAAGTGTGTGTGTGTGTGGGGGGGGGGGGGGGGGGAGAGCTTTTAATCCGGTGGAAAGCCTCGCCACCAGCGGTTCGCAACTCTACAAGGAGGAGCGGGAAGAAAGGGGGGGGGGGGAGGGCACGGGGGGAGTCTTCTGCGAGTAAACGGCTGCAGAATGCCCTGCGTAGCAGCGCGAAAAAAGACGGAAACAGAACAAAGTGTGTCATTCATAGTGTTGGCGCGCGCTCGAGGGGAATGTGACGCCCGGCTTACTTAAGGGTAGTTTAGTAAAACTCTACCATCTGGTGACCAAGATGTATGAGACAGGCGAAATACCTCAGACTTCAAGAAGAATATAATAATTCTAATCCCAAAGAAAGCAGGTGTAGACAGATGCGAAAATTACCAAACTATCAGTTTAATAAGTCACAGCTGCAATAAGTCACTGCTATTTGGGGAGCAAAATAACTGATGATCGTCGAAGTTGAGAAGATATAAAAGTGTAGACTGGCAATAGCAAGGAAAGCGTTTCTGAAGAAGAGAAATTTTACAGACGAATGGAAAAACTGGTTGAAGCCGACCTCAGGGGAAGGTAAGTTTGGTTCCGCAGAAATACTGGAACACGTGAGGCAATACTGACCCTACGACTTATCTTAGAAGAAAGATTAAGGAAAGGCAAACCCATTTTTCTAGCATTTGTAGACTCAGAGAAAGCTTTTGACAATGTTGACTGGAATACTCTCTTTCAAATTCTAAAGGTGGCAGGGCAGGGCAGAATACAGGGAGCGAAAGGCTATTTACAATTTGTACAGAAACCAGATGGAATGAAAGGGAAGCAGTAGTTGGGAAGGGAATGAGACAGGGTTGTAGCCTCTCCCTGATGTTATTCAATCTGTATATTTAGCAACCAGTAAAGGCAACAAAAGAAAAATTCGGAGTAGGTATTAAAATCCATGAAGAAGAAATAAAAACTTTGAGGTTCGCCGATGACATTGTAATTTTGTCAGAGACAGCAAAGGACTTGGAAGAGCAGTTGAACGAATGGACAGTGTCTTGACAGGAGGATATAAGATGAACATCAACAAAAGCAAAACGAGGATAATGGAATGTAGTCGAATTAAGTCGGGTGATGCTGAGGGAATTAGATTAGGAAATGAGACACTTAAAGTAGTAAAGGAGTTTTGCTATTTGGGGAGCAAAATAACTGATGATGGTCGAAGTAGAGAGGATAGAAAATGTTGACTGGCAATGGCAAGGAAAGCGTTTCTGAAGAAGAGAAATTTGTTAACATCGAATACAGATTTAAGTGCCAGGAAGTCGTTTCTGAAAGTATTTGTATGGAGTGTAGCCATGTATGAAAGTGAAACACGGACGATAAATAGTTTGGACACGGAGAGAATAGAAGCTTTCGAAATGTGGTGCCACAGAAGAATGCTGAAGATTAGATGGGAAGATCACATAACTAATGAGGAGGTATTGAATAGAATTGGGGACAAAATAAATTTGTGGCACAATTTGACTAGTAGAAGGGATCGGTTGGTAGGATATGTTCTGAAACATCAAGGGAATACCAATTTATTATTGGAGGGCAGCGCGGAGGGTAAAAATTGTAGAGGGAGACCAAGAGATGAATACACTAAACAGATTCAGAAGGATGTAGGTTGCAGTAGGTACTGGGAGATGACGAACCTTGCCCAGGATAGAGTAGCATGGAGAGCTGCATCAAACCAGACTCTGGACTGAAGACCACAACCACAATAAGTTCTAGGGGACTGATGACCTCAGATTTTAAGTCCCATAGTGCTCATATGAAATATTTGAACGTCTTCACAGTCGGAAAAGTTCGCGACTTCTGCAACTCAGTTTCTCGATTGTCTGGATATTGTCGTCAGTGGTCGATGTGGACGGTCTTCGTTACATATCAGCATCGCTCACGTCTGTGCGGTCTTGGTCAAATTGTTGCCACAACCTCATCGCGACTGGACGCGACACTCCATTTGATCCACATAAAGCTAGGACTTCACGGTGAATCTGTATGCAATTTAGACTTTTAGCGCACAAGCATCGTACTGTTCTGCATATTTCAGCTTTCGAATGCGTTCCTAGTTGGGGTGAGATTTCATTCACACATTATGATGCACCTGTTAAGCCCTACTGCAGAAGAACATTCTCTGCGGGGAACCCAGAACAGCCACTCTCCTCTTACGTTGCTCTATCGTTGTTCCCCAATGGTGGTAACGTGGAACGATATGTGTAGCTTACTTTTTGTGCTCCGTTAATGCATAATAAATCGTCTCTCTCTCTCTCTCTCTCTCTCTCTCTCTCTCTCTCTCTCTCTCTCTCAAATACTGTTAACTCTTGTTTCAATCGAGCTACTGAAATAATGTTTTATTTTTTTGAAAATGGAACGATGCACTTCTGCACTTCTTAAAGGTATTCTTAGGCTATAGAAAACCCGAGAACTGAGAAATTACACTAGTTAGCATTAGTGTCGAAAATTTTTCTAGGAGTTTCCGAAGGATGCGGTAGAACTGACAGTCGGTAGAATTTTGCTGTTAGGATGTACGAGTAAACACTTCTAGGCGGGGCTCTTAAAGCTAAGCCATTTTAAATCTTTCGACTGTTTGGATGAATCTACGAAAGCTGTTCACTTAAGCAGTGAGGATGTAAATGTGGAAAACAGTTTTTCAAGACCCTTCTGATGCATCGGAACTTAGCTTATAGTTTCACTTATACCAACTGAGGGTGATTCTGTATCCTGTAGGAAGTAAAGCCAAGAGGATATGCCTTTAAACTTAGGTCTGTCTTCAACCCGTGTATAATGACGAAGACTCACATAAAAAAGTAAAGAGGGGTATTTTACGTCGGAGAGCCGCCTCCTGCCGCCTTGCCTTTCAACTTCAACTCTTTTTCGGGTAGTTTTTCGAAAGGTTTGAACGTCACTATAAACAAGTGTTGTTTCACTGTACATGTCTTTTCAAAAGTTTTCGATTGGCGTTAAGAAGGACGTTATTCCATTACAAACAACATCCTTTGGTAACTCCTCTGATACAAGTGTTAATGTAGTATACATATGTTATGTTTTCAGCTATAAAGGGTATACGAACACGATACTGACAAAGCAGTAGGGGTGGTAGACGTAGTCTTTAAGTGTAAATCGAAGATAGGAACCCATAGCTGGAAATGGTATCCATAGGCACTATGGAGTGTCAAAATTATAAGGCCCAACGCCTGCGTGTAGGCCATCCTTCTAGCAACTAACGTGAGTTTGTATGCTGGCGGACCGCAATTCGAAGTGTCGCAAACGTCCAGGCAGTGTTCAGGACGTTACATGCCCTCGAACGCATCGTTTCATTTTGGAACCACCCTGTATGCTGTCGCCAGCGTACAAATTGAAGTTTGCTGTCGAAGGAGTGGTGTAGCGGCAGGTGTGGTCTATACAGGGTGTTACAAAAAGGTACGGCCAAACTTTCAGGAAACGTTCCTCACACACAAATAAAGAAAAGATGTTATGTGGACATGTGTCCGGAAACGCTTAATTTCCATGTTAGAGCTCATTTTAGTTTCGTCAGTATGTACTGTACTTCCTCGATTCACCGCCAGTTGGCCCAATTGAAGGAAGGTAATGTAGACTTCGGTGCTTGTGTTGACATCCGACTCATTGCTCTACAGTACGAGCATGAAACACATCAGTACGTAGCATCAACAGGTTAGTGTTCATCACGAACGCGGTTTTGCAGTCAGTGCAGTGTTTACAAATGCGGAGTTGGTAGATGCCCATTTGATGTATGGATTAGCACGGGGCAATAGCCGTGGCGCGGTACGTTTGTATCGAGACAGATTTCCAGATTCTTCCCGACAGGAAGACTTTCGAAGCAATTGATCGGCGTATTAGGGAGCACGGAACATTCCAGCCCATGACTCGCGACTGGGGAAGACCTAGAACGACGAGGACACCTGCAATGGACGTGGCAATTCTTCGTGCAGTTGATAATAACCCTAATGTCAGCGTCAGAGAAGTTGCTGCTGTACAAGGTAACGTTGACCACGTCACTGTATGGAGAGCGCTACGGGAGAACCAGTTGTTTCCGTACCATGTACAGCGTGTGCAGTCACTATCAGCAGCTGATTGGCCTCCACGGGTACACTTCTGCGAATGGTTCATCCAACAATGTGTCAATCCTCATTTCAGTGCAAATGTTCTCTTTACGGATGAGGCTTCATTCCAACTTGATCAAATTGTAAATTTTCACAATCAACATGTGTGGGCTGACGAGAATCCGCACGCAATCGTGCAATCACGTCATCAACACATATTCTGTGAACGTTTGGGCAGACATTGTTGGTGATGTCTTGATTGGGCCCCACGTTCTTCCACCTGCGCTCAATGGAGCACGTTATCATGATTTCATACGGGATACTCTACCTGTGCTGTTAGAACATGTGCCTTTACAAGTACGACACAACGTGTGGTTCATGCACGATGGAGCTCCTGCACATTTCAGTCGAAGTGTTCGTACGCTTTTCAACAACAGATTCGGTGACCGATTGATTGGTAGAGGCGGACCAATTCCATGGCCTCCACGCTCTCCTGACCTCACCCTCTTGACTTTCGTTTATGGGGGCATTTGAAAGCTATTGTCTACACAACCCCGGTACCAAATGTAGAGACTCTTCGTGCTCGTATTGTAGACGGCTGTGATACAATACGCCATTTTCCAGGGCTGCATCAGCGCATCAGGGATTCCATGCGACGGAGGGTGGATGCATGTATCCTCGCTAACGGAGCACATTTTGAACATATCCTGTAACAAAGTGTTTGAAGTCACGCTGGTACGTTCCGTTGCTGTGTGTTTCCATTCCATGATTAATGTGATTTGAAGAGAAGTAATAAAATGAGGTCTAACATGGAAAGTAAGCGTTTCCGGACACATGTCCACATAACATCTTTTCTTTATTTGTGTGTGAGGAATGTTTCCTGAAAGTTTGGCCGTACCTTTTTGTAACACCCTGTATATTTTCGACTCTGTAGCAATGGCGTCAAACTCGAGGCCTACGGGCCGCACGCGGCCCTTAGAGGTTATTTCTGCTGCCCGCCCTGCCAATATAACGGTATGTATATATCGTGTCAGCTTTATAAGCACAGGAGAACAATATCCGATTAGTAGTGAATTTTTGGTAGACAATTTCTAATGAGATTCCACTCTGATGTTTTGCAGACCCCGTCGGTAGTCTCTGCCATTCACGAGGTCGGCCTGTACGCTTTTGTGCTATACGTGTCCCTTCACGTTTCCACTTCACTATCACATCGGGAACAATGGCCCTAGGGATTTTTAGGCGTGTGGAAATCTGGCGTACAGACGTATGACACAAGTGACACCCAATCACCTGACCACATTCGAAGTCCGTGAGTTCCGCGGAGCGCCCCATTCTGCACTCTCATGATGTCTAATGACTACTGAGGTCGCTGATGTGGAGTACCTGGCAGTAGGTGGCAACACAATGCACCTAATATGAAAAACGTATGTTTTTGGTAGCGCCCGGATACTTTTGATCACATACTGTATCTTTGGGTAAATATATCAAGGTCACACAACAACAGACTGCATGGTCTAAATAATCCTCCAAACAAAGTATTCTAGTACTCTTCAAAATTGTAAGATTATAAGTTAAATACTGAACTTTAAACTCTCAGTTTGCACTTCGTTTGCTGTGCATGATTTCATATTTTATTTCTAACTTCTAGACAAATCCTCTGAAAAATAAAAAATATTCTAATAAAAAATTCATTTGACTGTATTTGTGCCAATTTTCTTTAGTTTCAAGCTTTGTTAAAAGAAGGGTAGGCCTTTCGACACATCATTTGCTTCGTACCGTCTGCTGTTCTCGATATGTCCTTATCTTAGCACTTGATTTGAAGGAAGTGAAAGAAGCCATTTTCACAGTTAAGTGTCACAGAAATGTAAATTTTATGTGCTCCACGCCTTGGCCTTAAGGAGATAAACTTTTGACGCATTAACTGCCATCCTGGTGTCTTCTGTTTTCGAAATATTCTAAATTTAGTAGCTGATTCGAAGGAAGCCATCTTGACGGTTAAACGGAGTAACTCTTTGTGTCCAAAATAGGTAGGCCTTCAAAAAGAGGACTTTTTGACGCTTCATTTACGTACATAGCAGCAGCTGCGACTTGTTATTTAAGTTAATCTCCCCACAGACCTTTAATGAAATTTACCCTAATTACTTTCATGCAACAACTTTTTTTTTTTTTTTTTTTTTTTTTTTTTTTTTTTTTTTTTTTTTTTCCAGAGCTCTACCTCGTGCTGGTCATTTTCATATTCCATTTGTGTTCTTTACATTCTCAGTATGAATATGAAAATTAGGACAAAACTATTGAGTAATTTTCCCCCAAATTACGAATTAATTACTTAATTGCTCACTTTCTAGCAGTTCATATACATACGAACATACACTGTTTCATTTAAAAACTAAGTGTTGCGCTGGTCAGTCTGATATCCCATTTGTCTATTTTCCACATTTCGTTTCTGAAAATTCGGGAAAAGTTTTTCTCCCAAAATCTAATTACGTTTTCCTTAATCCTGTTTACTTCAAGCCAATAAAACGTACTCCACAAGCTAAGACGGCCCACGGCTAAATTTGATGCCCCGATACCCCTTGCCGATATCCCATTGTTCGTTCGGCTACGCTCAAAACTCTGACCAATGAGCAGTATCATATTTTCGAATTTCGGACGTAAATTCGGTTCCGAATTTTGCCCGACTGGATCTTTAGCACGACTATCGAATCTCCAACTTAAAGACAACTTCAGTGTTACTGGAGTCATTTTGCTTCTATTCTGAACACTGTTTCAGATTTTAATTACACTAACAGCAATTTATTGTCATATTAATAGTAGGAAGAATAAGAAGAACACAGAAGTAAAGGAAACGGTACAATACATGTAGGTTAATCGGCATTAATCTCAGTATGGAGAAATATCAGATTGTTGAAATGGGATTATATTTACGGGGCGATTCAAAGTGCAATGGCCACCTGCAACTAATCATAGGACAGGTAAATACTGGATAAATACTAAGTGGAAGAATCCACAGGAAGTGTACACCACCAACCACCAGTATCTGAGTATTACTCCACATCTTGGGATCGTCACTAGATAGATGAAACAGGGGAGATCCAAAGAAGGACAAGGGGGTTCGTCACAGGTTCCATAATTAAACGGAGAAGCTTGACGGAGATGCTAATACAACTCCTGCGGCAGGCGATACAAGTGGCGTAGTACTTCACGGTCAACTTTATCGTTAGATTTACGACAGCGCACCTTTCTACAAGACTGAGCCAGTGTATTGCTTTCTCCTAGGTTTGTTGTTGTAGTCTTCAGTACAGTGACTGGTTTGTTGCAGTTCTCCATGCTACTTTATCCTGTGCAAGCTTCTTCATCTCCCAGTACCTACTGCAACCTACATCCTTCTGGATCTGCTTAGTTTATTCACCTCTTGATCTCTCTCAACGATTTTTAACCTCCATGCTGCCCTCCAATACTAAATTGGTGATCCTTGATGCTCAGAACATGTCCTACCAACCGATCCCATCTTCTAGTCAAGTTGTGCCACAAATTTCTCTTCTCCCCAATTCTATTCAATACCTACTCATTAGGTACGTGATCTACCCATCAAATCTTTAACATTCTTCTGTAGCACCACATTTCGAAAGCTTCTATTCTCTTCTTGTCTAAACTATTTATCGTCCATGTTCCACTTCAATATATGGTTACACTCCATACAAGTACATTCAGAAACGACATCGTGACACTTAAATCTATATTCGATGATAACAAATTCCTCTTCTTCAGAAAAGCTATTCTTTCCATCGCCAGTCTACATTTTATATCCTCTCTACTTCGACCATCATCAGTTATTTTGCTCCCCAAATAGCAAAACTCATCTACTACTTTAAGTGTCTTATTTTCTAATCTAATTCCCTCAGGATCACCCAATTTAATTCGACTAGGTTCCATTATCCATGTTTTGCTTTTGTTGATGTTCATCTTATACCCTCCTTTCAAGACACCGTCCATTCCGTTCAACTGCTCTTGCAGGCCCTTTGCTGTCTCTGACAGAATTACAGTGTCATTGGCGAACCTCAAAATTTTGGTTTCTTCACCATGGATTTTAATCCCTACTCCGAATTTTTGTTTTGTTTCCTTTACTGCTTGCTCCATATACAGATCCAATAACATCGGGGATAGGCTACAACCCTGTCTCACTTCCCTCCCAACCACTGCTTCTCTTTCATGGCCCTCTTACAACTACCATCTGGTTTCTGTAGAAACTGTAAATAGCCTTTTGCTACCTGTATTTGAACCCTGCCTCCTTCAGAATTTGAAAGAGAGTATTCCAGTCAATATTGTCAAAATCTTTCTCTAAGTCTACAAATGCTAGAAGCGTGGGTTTGCCTTTCCTTCATCTATCTTTTAACATAAAACGTAGGGTCAGTAATGCCTGACGTATTCCAATATATCTACGGAATCCTAAATGAACTTTCCCGAGGTCGGCTTCTACCAGTTTTTCCATTCGTCTGTGAAGAATTCGTGTTTGTATTTTGCAGCCGTGACTTATCAAAGTTATAGTTCGGTAATTTCAATTTCCACATCAGTCAACACCTGCTTTCTTTGGGACTGTAATTATTATATTCTTCTTGAAGTCTGAGGGTATTTCGCCTATCTCATACATCTTGCTCACAAGATGGAAGTGTTTTGTTAGGGCTGGTTCTCTGAGGTCTGTCAGTAGTTCTAATGGAGTGTTGTCTACTCTCGGGGCCTTGTTTCGACTTAGGTCTTTTAGTGCTCTGTCAAATTCTTCAGCTGCGCGGGATTAGCCGAGCGGTCTCAGGCGCTACAGTCATAGACTGTGCGGCTGGTCCCGGCGGAGGTTCGAGTCCTCCCTCGGGCATGGGTGTGTTTGTTTGTTCATAGGATAATTTAGGTTAAGTACTGTGTAAGCTTAGGGACTGATGTCCTTAGCAGTTAAGTCCCATAAGATTTCACGCACATTTGAATATTTTTTGAACAAATTCTTCGCACTGTATCACATCTCCCATTTCATCTTCATCTACATCCTTTTCCATTTTCTTAATATTGTCCTCAAGTACATCGCCCTTGTGTAGACCCTCTATATACTCCTTCCACCTTCCCGCTTTCCCTTCTTTTCTTAGAACTGGGTATCCGTCTGAGCTCCTAACATTCATACAGGTGGTTCTCTTTTCTCCAAAGGCCTATTTAATTTTACTGTAAGCAGTATCTATCTTACCCTAGTGAGATATTCCTCTACATCCTTACATTTATTCTCTAGCCATCCCTGCTAAGCCATTTTACATTTCCTGTCTGTCTCATTATCAGACGTTGGTATTCATTTTTTTCCTGCTTCATTTACTAGATTTTTGTATTTTCTCCTTTCATAAATTGAATTCAATATATCTTCTGTTATCCAAGGATTTCTACTAGCCCTCGTCCTTTTACCTACTTGATCCTCTGCCGCCATCACTATTTCATCCCTCAAAGCCACTCATTCTTCTTCCACTGTATTTCTTTCTCCCATTCTTGTCAATCGTTCCCTAATGCTCTCCCTGAAACTCACTACAAAGTCTGGTTCTGTTAGTTTATCCAGGTCCCATTTTCTTAAATTCCCAACTTTTTGTAATTGCTTCAGTTTTCATTTACAGTTCATAACCAATGGAATGTCGTCAGGGCCACAACTGCCCCTGGAAAAGTCTTGCAGTTTAAAACCTGGTCCCTAAATCTCTGTCTTACCACTACATAATCTATCTGAAACGTTCCAGTATGTCCAGGCCTCTTCCATGTATACAACCTTCTTTCATGATTCTTAAACCAAGTGTTAGCTATGATTAAGTTACGCTCTGTGCAAAATTCCACCAGGAGGATTCCTCTTTCATTCCTTACCCCCGTACCATATTCACCTACTACGTTTTCTTCTCTTCGTTTTCCCTATCGAATTCCATTCACCCATGACTGTTAAATTTTAGTCTACCTTCACTATCTGAATGATTTCTTTTATCTCATCATACATTTTATCACTGTCGTCGTCACCTGCGGAGCTAGTTGGCTCATTAAATTGTACTACTGTGGTAGGCGTGGGCTTCGTGTTTATCTTGCCCACTATAATGCTTTCACTGTGCTGTTTGTAGTAGATTAACCACGCTCTCATTTTTTTTATTCATTATTAAACCTTGTCCTGCATTACCCCCATCTGATTTTGTACTCCTCCTGCCACCGAACTTCACTAATTCCCACTATATCTACCTTAACTTATCCATTTCCCTTTTTAAATTTTCTTACGTACTTGCCAGAATTAAGGAATCTGACGTTCCACTCTCCGATCAAGAGAACGCCAGTTTTCTATCTCCTGATAGCGACGTCCTCCTGAGTAGTCCCCGCCCAGGGATCCGAATTGGGGACTATTTTACCTCCGGAATATTTTAACGAAGAGGACGCCGTCATCACGTAACCATACAGTAAAGCTGCATGCCCTCGGGTAAAAATTACGGCTGTAGTTTCCCTTTCCTTTCAGCCATTCGCAGTACCAGCACAGCAAGTCCGTTTTGGTTGGTGTTACAAGGCCAGATCAGTCAGTCATCCAGACTGTTGCCCCTGCAACTACTGAAAAGGCTGCTGCCTCTCTTCAGGAACCACACATTGGTCAGGCCTCTCAACAGATACCCCTCCAGTTGTGGTTGCACCTACGGTACGGCTATCTGTATTTCTCAGGCACGCAAGCCTCCCCACGAACTGCAAGGTCCATGGATCGGGGGGAGGGTTCTCCTACGTGTAGCTTATGAAAATACCATTAAGGTAACATTCGCGAATGGAGTGGAAAAAGGAGAAAGTTGGAGTGGAGGGGGAAGGGAAACACACCACCAAGTTACATAAGGCGACCTATTTACAGCTAATGTAGGTAACAGTTGTTGTATCCTCCCTAGTTGTTGAAGGTGGGGATTCCAGGAAACGTGCTTCTGGGAAACGTGCTTCTCGGATCGCTAGACAGTTCTAGCAAACCGTTTTAATGAATTATATTGCGAAGTGAATGAATGACAATATTTAACTTTGAGAAATACGTAGATGTGTCATAAGCGAAGGACACATGCAATATAATGAATGACCTTCAGTATAACAATTCCAATAGAAGTGAAATAATACAGTGGATGCATCTATCCAGGTACCTGTCTTGACGCTTCTGTAGCACTGGGCCACTACCAGTCGGGAACGGCGCTCATGTTCTCTCCGTCTAGAGGCCGCTGCTGTCCCGTTGTCGTCCTAGAGATGGGTCGGTCAGTGTGCTATTGGCTGGCGTCTTCTTCGCAGCCCCCTCAGCTCTGTCGTTCCCGACCGGCGTGCCGGCGCATCGCGTCATGCCGGAACAACGGTACACCACAAGCTAAATAATATGGACAAGATCTGAAAACCTCTCAACTGTAACTGCAGTTGGCAGCCACCTTTTCTGACGCACATCGGATCGACTATATCTTTAAGGCGGAGAGCCGCTATCTGAGATCTGTTGTTAGGCCGAGCCGGTCCTTAGGGACGGAGACTCAATTCGCAGAAAGAGCTCAGTCTGTCCAGCGGTGCTCTGAAAGAGACATGAGGCCACTGATTCGTTTCCGCTCCTTCCCTGAAAGTGGCTGGGCTGATTTTCTCGCACAGCACAAAAACATCACAGAAACCAAAAGAAACTAGTTAGTGTTTTGAGGTCGGCCAAAAGAAACATGTCCCATTCGACGCGTCTGATGTTTGGCGCTTCCCATGAAGTTTACGTTGGGATGCCTGGACGATCTGTTAGTACAAAGAATTCAGAACACAAGCCCTGCTGTAGGCAAAGACAAACGGAGACTTCTGCTGTGGATGAATACGCATTAAGCATTACGTGATAACATTCGGGTTCTCGCTGCGGTAAATAATACGACGTGCGTTTACGTTTAGACGCAGCGGAAATTTAGGTGTTTACCAACGTCATTGGTAGAGAAGAAGAAAGTTCAATAAAAAAAAAAAAAAAAAACAAAAACCGCGAGCCATTTTCCATACGCCTCTGTCGATATGTGTTATACTGGATTCGAGAACTGTGTGCTGTGTAGCTTTATTCGAGTCATTAAAATGAGTGTAGTGATTAATTAGATAATTGGCGCGGTGGTTCGTAAATGAAGTAATACACTATGGGCCCGGGGGTCTCGGTTACGATACTCAATAATTCTAAGGATATTATCTGTGGCTTATCAACTGTTCACCTCTTGAAATATTTGTTAAAGCTAAAAACGTCGAGTTCAACCATTATTGGTTCCACAGTAACTAAATGTTCCCGATATAACTGGCTGGATATGAGTTGACGGTATGAAGCACAATGCTGCCTCCTATAAAGCCATATTTACTAAACGACTATCTGGTTCAAATCAACATCGGGCTGAAAGCTGCTTTACTATTTAGTTAGAGAGAACATTTAAAATGCGTTTTTTTCTACGCTAGCAAGTACCAAGTAAACTGAACAACAGCAGGAAATATGAAGACTACAAGATATCTGCCTAACACAATGCAAAAGGTTTCCTCACTAGTACACATTTGTAAAAGCAAGTACACATCTGTCGACAAAGTCGCAAGGCCTTGATTGCGAACGGTTGCGGCACTTTCTCTCGCTACAGTCGCTAAACAAATTCGCGCGTCCACGCCTTCGGAGCCAGTTGCACTACAGAAACTAGAACGCGATATCGCAATAAATTGCTCTCTGTACGTTAAATTTGAGCTTAACTAATTTAATATTACTAAAAAAAGAAAGAAAGTAAAAGTAATCGCTGAGGGAAGAGAGTTTTTTCGGGAGACTGTTGCTATGAATCTTCTCGAAAAATGTGAAATAGAAGATGCTATGGGATTTAAGAATTTTTTAGAGTGAGCCCTGCAATCTCGAAATCCTTCTGCGGATGAATGGAGAAATGATTTAGAAATAGTCCAACGTATTTATGGAAATCATTCAGCTTCGGTAATGCTTGCCGTCATTGTCCAGCTCCTTGCAGTGGTAAATCATTTAACAGCTTGATGTATACCTTTATAATTTCAAAACATACGGTCTCGTGTATCATCCCAGAAACTCTAAGGTGTAATTACTTTGCTAAAAGGCTTTGTGAAGGTGAGAATTAACACTGTTTTTACTGACAGAATATTTTACTTGGATAATGAATTTTTACACGTTGAACACCTTGCTGTATTTGCTTATAGGATATGTGGGATCAAACACATAAATCCGTTTTTTCATTTGAACCTATTTTTTTTATCGTATGTGATATCCTCTGTTATTTTGACCTTATTTCATTTTTTATATAACAGTTTACAAGTCCACTTGTTGTCAGGTGGTCCACGTGGAACCAAAAGATCACATATTGACATTTTGTTTTTTAGTTTAACACATTTCATTTCAGTTTTTGAACTATATTGGCTAGCAGAGGTCTCTCAGAAGCAGAAATCTTTGAAATGCTGCCTAATCTTTGTGAACGAGATGCCACAGGCTTTTCTGACGACTCTGTCGAAAACCTGAATCTTTCGTTTGATGACGGTTCCAGTTCGAGTTCAGGCGGCGATGATGATAATCATCATCATCATCATCATAATGCAGTATCAATCGATTCTGAGCCTAATGATGTTCCTCTGCTGTATGTTTCAAACGAGAACCTGTAGCAGAGAACAGAACTAATTTTACTTTCTCCTCTCCAAACATTAGTGTTCATCCACAAGTAATCCTAAAGCTTCAGGGACTACCGTCTACCTCTAATTCTGAACGCTTTCTGAAGAAGAGAAATTTGTTAACATCGAGTATAGATTTAAGTGTCAGGAAATCATTTCTGAAAGTATTTGTATGGAGTGTAGCCATGTATGGAAGTGAAACATGGACGATAAATAGTTTGGACAAGAAGAGAATAGAAGCTTTCGAAATGTGGTGCTACAGAAGAATGTTGAAGATTAGATGGGTAGATCACATAACTAATGAGGAAGTATTGAATAGGATTGGGGAGAAGAGAAGTTTGTGGCACAACTTGACCAGAAGAAGGGATCGGTTGGTAGGACATGTTCTGAGGCATCAAGGGATCACCAATTTAGTATTGGAGGGCAGCGTGGAGGGTAAAAGTTGTAGAAGGAGACCAAGAGATGAATACACTAAGCAGATTCAGAAGGATGTAGGTTGCAGTAGGTAATGGAAGATGAAGCTTGCACAGGATAGAGTAGCATGGAAAGCTGCATCAAACCAGTCTCAGGACTGAAGACCACAACAACAACAACAACAACAACATGAACGATAATATTATACTGGTACTCGCTGAAGAGACCAATAGGTTTGCTGCGAAAAGCATTGCTGCAACTGGAACCCAAAATCAGAAGCTATCAAAATGATCTGACAGCAATACTAACGAAATGCGCAAGTTTTTGTGTATCATTCTCTGGATGAGATTTAAGCAGTTTTCCAAAATTGAGCCACTACTGGTCCGCAAAATAAATGTAGGTAAATGGTATTCCGAAAATAATGAGTCGGAACAGATCTGAGTTGTTACTTTCGATGCTTCATTTATCAAATAATGAGACGAAAGAGATCTAAAAGAAAGGCTCTTCAAACTCTAGCAAATTTTGGATACTTCTGGGGCAGAAATTCAAGGAATCGTGCACTCTAGAATAATTATGTAACATGTCAGAACACGGTTAATATTATTGATGCTCAGAACTAAGTATCAGAAGATACGTTCTGCCCATTCACCGGGACCACAAAATCTTATGATGTAAATTTATAGCATAGAAAACATGGCCACAGGTATAACCACAAAGTTGAAGTAAGACACGCCGAACGACTACGGGTGAGCACACGGGCTGACAGATGTTTCAAAATGTCCACCAGTGGGCACATGGCATTCAAACGTGTTAAAGAAGGTACGTTTACCGGCTACGTCAATGCTTACTGCTTAAATTTGATTATCAAAACTTGTACAGTTTTGGTATGGGTAGTCTCTGAATTTTGGACGAGAGTTTAACAACAAAATTTGGTTATGCGTCGTTTCTGAGTTTTTAACAGGAGCTTCACAATGTTGCGATTTACGAAGAAAGGAAGTGTGAGGATTGCTATTTGCGCTGAGGATGCTGATGCCGAGGAATCGATTGCAGGTCATATTACTTTAAGTGGTGTCGTACTCACGCATTTGAATTCACCATCCTTCCATAATACCCTATCTTTAATTTTAGTAAAACGTCATCAGCTTTCCTGGAAAAGGAGGTAAGCATAGCAATTCGACTTTTTCGGAGAAAGACCCCCTTCTCTTTCAAACGGACAACTTGTTGTGTTGTCTCCTGATTTGCAATTTTATACTATGGAATTTTTTCTCCATGCCGTGTTGTGACCTTGCTGCATAGCATTACCTTCATTTGCTTCTGTTTTTGTGGTGCTGCGAAGTCACATTCCAAGGGCACGAGAGATGCTGAAAATCTTCATTTATTTTCAAAATCTAATTTTGTGTTCTTGGAGGCATTGAAAATAGGTAGTGACTCGGAAAACGTATTGACTACAAGTCGCCTAACATTGTCGTTTGCTTCTCTTTTCGATGGAGAGAAGATTCCAGTTATAGGGTGTTTCCTAAAGATTCACCTGAACATGAACGAAGAAAGAAACTTGATATAATTCGAACTTCCACATCAAAACTAAATGTTTGCCTTGGCTGCAATTGTAAAGGCCCCATTCATGTGGTAGCTGGTATGAGCAGCTCTCGTTTCATTTTCCAATATGATTCAAGTTTACGATAACACAGCAACAAAACTTTTTCAACAGCACCCACTGGCACCTGCATGTGCGTTTCTTAGTGCTTAAGAATCGGTCGTAACAGAAGAATGGACCCCGTATTGCACCACTGGTCGGCAACATCACTTGATCCACAGTGTGTAACTTTCTATTCCTAGAGACGCCTCTCCTTCCAACAACTCAAGGTGAACTGCACCTCCACATAATAATAGCAGTGAATGTAGTAGCTACATACACTCTTGCAAATGTATGAGATGGTTTGATTACAATGTGGATGTTTCTCGGGTGTTCAGTAGGTAGAAAATCGAACATTTGTGAGACTTAAATGAAAACTGATTCTAAACGTAATTGAAGAAGGCAGCAACAGGTTGTTTGGGCATGCATGTGAAAAACACACCGTTGCAAAAATTGAATGATTCTGTTGTGAATAACAAATCCAATGAAGAAAAAAATAAAAAACGGCATTCTGTCACAATCGTCATTTTATTTCAATTCACGACGCTTTTAGGGCCCTGGAGCCTCGTCTTCAGGCGCTTTGACAGTGTCTGAATTTGTTCCACATGTAGGATAGTTCTGGTCTAATGAAATAGTAAACACATGGTTTTGAAACACAATACGAGTAAATATGTTCATATGTATCTATACATTTTCGATTGTGCAGCACATTTGTAAAAACAGTAAAAATGTGCTGTAGAATGGGATATACACTACTGATCATTCAAATTGCTACACCAAGAAGAAATGCAGAAGATAAACGGGTATTCATTTGACAAATATATTATACTAGAACTGACATGTCATTACATTTTCACGCAATTTGGGTGCATAGATCCTGAGAAACCAGTACACAGAACAACCACCTCTGGCCGTAATAACGGCCTTGATACGCTGGGCATTGAGTCAAACAGAGCTTGGATGGCGTGTACAGGTACAGCTGACCATGCAGCTTCAACACGATACCACAGTTCATCAAGAGTAGTCACTGGCGTATTGTGACGAGCCAGTTGCGCGGCCACCATTGACCAGACGTTTTCAATTGGTGAGTGATATTGAGAATGTGCTGCCAGGGCAGCA
Organism: Schistocerca serialis cubense; assembly: GCF_023864345.2. Taxonomy (NCBI): domain Eukaryota; kingdom Metazoa; phylum Arthropoda; class Insecta; order Orthoptera; family Acrididae; genus Schistocerca; species Schistocerca serialis. The sequence continues at coordinate 670,592,241 of NC_064641.1, read as the reverse complement.
GTCGAACATTTTCTGTATCCAGAAAGGCCCGTACAGGACCGGCGACATGTGGTCGTGCATTACCCTGCTGAAATATAGGGTTTTGCAGGGATCGAATGAAGGGTAGAGCCACGGGTCGTAACACATCTGAAATGCAACGTCCACTGTTCAAAGTGCCGTCAATGTGAACAAGAGGTAACCGAGACGTGTAACCAATGGAACCCCATACCATCACGCCGGGTGTTACGCCAGTATGGCGATGACGAATACACGCTTCCAATATGCGTTCACCGCGATGTCGCCACACATGGATGCGACCATCATGATGCTGAAAACAGAACCTGGATTCATCCAAAAAAATGACGTTTTGCCATTCGTCCACCCAGGTTCGCAGGCGCTCCTGTCTGTGATACAGCGTCAAGGGTAACCGTAGCCATGGCCTCCGAGCGGATAGTCCATGCTGCTGCAAACGTCATCGAACTGTTCGTGCAGATGGTTGTTGTCTTGCAAATGTCCCCACCTGTTGACTCAGGGATCGAGACGTGGCTGCACGATCCGTTACAGCCATGCGGATAAGATGCCTGTCATCTCGACTGCTAGTGATACGAGGCCGGTGGGATCCAGCGCGGCGTTCCGTATTACCCCGCTGAACCCACCGATTCCGTATTCTGCTAACCGTCATTAGATCTCGACCAACGCGAGCAGCAATGTCGCGATATGATAAACCGCAATCGCGATAGGCCAGAATCCGACCTTTATCAAAGTCGGAAACGTGATGGTATGCTTTACTCATCCTTACACGAGGCATCACAACAACGTTTCGCCAAGCATCGCCGGTCAACTGCTGTTTGTGTATGAGAAATCGGTTGGAAACTTTCCTCATGTGAGCACGTTGTAGGTGCCGCCACCGGCGCCAACCTTGTGTGAATGCTCTGAAAAGCTAATCATTTGCATATCACAGCATCTTCTTCCTGTCTGCTAAATTTCGCGTCTGTAGCACGTCATCTTCGTGGTGGAGCAATTTTAATGGCGAGTAGCATAATACGTGTGTGTGTATAAAAATGTTTACTCAACTGTGCTTCATACCCTGTATCCAGTACTGGAAACAAAAGAATTAACCTATATCTTAAAAAAATAGATGAAGTCAAAGTACCTGAAGATAAGGCCACAGGGATCTAAATGCATTGTGCATTGAAATAAAATCACGATTGTGACTGAAGGTGGGTTTATGGGACAGAAAGTTGTGTCATGTAATCATAGCTCTGAAAGGCATGAAACAAATGTACGTGATGTTAGCACAAATACTGTTGACTGCCTAGGAAAAAAAATTACTGTTCGGTGTAAGGAAGTCCTATGATCCCTATTTAGGGGGCGGGGGAGGGGGTAGGAAATAAGTGAACCACGCATGAAATTTCACCAGAAAGTGGCGGGAAGAGAAGAAAAAGTTCGGGAAAGACGCCCCCTGCACATTCACAGGTGGGTTAGAGTGTGAACATGTAACATGTCATAATAATATAAAACTAATGATTTTCCAATCAAAGCAATTGTTTCCGATGTTCCTAGGCTCACCAGCAACATTCTTCATCTTATTTAATTTCTATTGGTCATGGTGGTGGTGGTGGTGGTGGTGGTGGTGGTGGTGATGGCATTAAGATAATACGTAACTCCGATTTTAACCTGTATTGGCACAACTATCCAATAAAAAACTAAAGTCGTATGACATGGACCCACAGTCTACTGGTGGCGTCTTTGACTAGAAATCAAAACATCATTGGTCCCGGTTTCGAACCAGTCCACAGCTTAAATTTTGGATAAAAAACATCACCAAAGGCGGCCGAATAAATCGGGGATAAGAAGCTACCTCATTCTGACAACGATGTTGCCAAAGAAGGGGGAGGTGTGAACTCCCTTACCCTTATGGCGGCAAACTGCCCTGAGCGATGATCAACGGCATGAGGATGCAGAAGACAGTACAAAACACTGCATTAACATCACATAATGTGTTTCAAAAATGGCTCTGAGCACTATGCGAATTAACTTCTGAGGTCATCAGTCGCCCATAACTTAGAACTAATTAAACCTAACTAACCTAAGGACATCAAACACATCCATGCCCGAGGCAGGATTCGAACCTGCGACCGCAGCGGTCACGCGGTTCCAGACTGAAGCGCCTTTAACCGCACGGCCACACCGGACGGCAACATAATGTGTTTCCTCAGGTCTTTTAAACAGCAATTCAAGTAGTTTGTCATGATGACCTCTCCAACTACAAAAGTTTACGGACAGGTCCCTCATTTGGATCTCTGAGAGAGGACTGCCAAACAGGAGATGGCTATGAAAAAAAAATTGAATAACCTACGGAATGGCAAAATTCTACGAGTCTGTGCGTGGAATTTCAGATTTTTGAACGTGGTAGAGAAGCTAGAAAAACAGAAAAGGGAAATGCAAAGGCTCAGTTTAGATATAGCGGTTGCCAGTGAAGTAAAATGGAATGAAGATAAAGGATTCCCAGTCAGGCGGAAATTGGGTTAAGATCAGACGTAGCTGCAAATTATATATCGGGAGCATTATTCCTTACGAATGGAAAGGCAGACCAGAGAGTGAGCTACTGTAGACAGTTCAGTGTTCTCATTAGATTCAACAGCAAACCAACACCGACAACAATAGTTCCGGTATAGATGCCAGCAATAAAAAATTAAAGAAGGTATTTGAGGTTATTTAACGGGTAAATGGAGATGAAAATCTAATAATCATTCGAGATTGGAACGCGGCTGTAGAGAAAGGAATAGATGAAATGGTTACGAAACAATTTGAACTTGGCAGTTGGAATTAGAGAGGAAAAAGACTAATGGAGTTCTGTTGTATACTTCAGCTTATAGTAGTGGATGAGGTATACCTGAAAAATGCCCGGAGGCACGGAATGATTCCAGCTCGATTACATCATGATCGGACAAAGATTCCTAAATCATATATTGTATTTTAAGGCGTACCCTGGAGCAGATATAGACTCAGATCATTATTTAGTAATGACGAAGAGTAAACGGGAGTATAAGAGAATCATCCGGAAGAATCCGTGAACAAGGGAGTGCGATGCTGCAGCCTGATGAATGAAAGCCTATGCTCTAAGGACGTGGTTTTTGCGACAAACAGTACCACAGTAGGCTGTTCAAGCTAATAGGAATGGATATGTGGAAAAGAGCAACCAAAGATGTTAGACTGTCTCATATGGGTACAAGGAAGAAACTTTGGGTAACAAAAGAAATACTACAGTTGACTGACGAAAGGAGGAAGTACAAAAATGTTTAGGGAAAGGAATCAGCAATATTAACCACCTATGAATGAGGTAAATAGTAATTGCATTCTAATGAGGACAGAATATGGATTGAGAGTAAAATCAAAAGAAATAAAGTAATGAGAAGCATCAGAAGTAAGAATAGAGAGAAGCTGATTACGAAGTAGACGAAGTTAACGAATCTTGCTACTTTGGAGGCAAAATAGTCTATGACGGCCGAAGCAAACAGGACATAAAAAGTATATTAGCGCAGACAAAGAGGACATTCGAGGCCAGGAGAAGCAACACAATAAAACACAGGAATAGAAGATTCCACCAATAGCTTTATTGCGAACACTTATTTTGAGCTAAAAATAAAAAAATGTCAGAATATGAGCACACAAAGGGCGATGTAGTATTAGTTTCAAGGTAATAAGAAGGGTAGTGCAATGGTCAGTACTCTGTCGATTCAAAATCGTTTTTCGATGTCACCTTTTTTGTACCTGGTAAGAAATTGCAGCTAACAAACACACTGTGAGAAACACTTATATATATTGCCTCCGAGTGCGCTCTCCTTTCTCTCCGACTTCACCGCAGCGAAGCGATGCGTCTGGAAGCGTGTGCCGCGAAAACTGAGTAGGGACTGGCCATTGTCAGTGCCTGTCCTTTGTTACTTCGGCAGCAAGCAAATACGAGCGTCTTTCAGTCACGCTATTCAGCAATTGAATGGCGCTCTGCCCATCTGTCGTCTTCATACAGAATGGTAATTGCTATTCATTTCATACCCGTATTTCACCCTCGTTAGTCTCACGCTAGTCTCGAGCGATTTCCTTAAAGAGGACGCCTTATGAAAGCATATATCCTTGTTCGGTCTCATACCGGTAAGCTCAAAATACAAGGCATGACCAAAAATTTCCAGTGTGAGGGCATTGCTGCAGTGTTACGCAGCGTAGCGCGACTCCAATGCTGCTATGCAAACACCGAGATATACACAACGGATTAGTAGCACATTCGTATCTTCTCGACGTACGTGCGGGAACCGCGGAAACGTGAACTACAGCGACATTAGAAAATGTGTCAAAACAGGACGAATGGGTTGTTACTATTTTGTTGGCTTTCGAAGAGAAAACACCGGTAGATATCCACTGGAGAATGAGTAATGTGTATGGGCCAGTGTGTCCGTCGAAAAAAAAGCCGTTGTGGAAAACTGCTTCATGATAGTGCACGTCCCCATATCGTAAATGTCGTAATGCAGAAGTTACCCAAACTCAAGTGGGTGACAGTGGAGCACCCACCCTATGGTACTACTCTCTCTCTCTCTCTCTCTCTCTCTCTCTCTCTCTCAATGCAGTTAGCCCGCTTTCGGTCCCTTATAAAAGGCCCTAATGGGTCGACGATTTCTGCCTGACGAGGATGTGCAGCAGGCAGTTACGCACTTCTTCACGCAGCAGGACACGGTTTTGTATCAAATTAGTACTTCAGACTAGTGCGTCAGTGGGATGACTGGCTCAATGCCCACGGCGATTTAGCCTGATTGGTATACCACCGATCCTGAACTTATAAATGTTATCGCCGTTATTCTCCTAAACTTTTAGTTGTAAACACTGAACAATTGTCAACGACCAGCTTACTAAACAGTGGTAAGCTATTTTGCATATCAATACAAAAACTTTGTTTTGATGTATTAGGTAATTAGTTGGGACGGATTCACTGAAAGACGCATGTAAAATATTTTTAAGCCCTTATACAAACAATCCTTCAGTTTCCATGAACGCGTGGAGAGACAACTACGTTCCACATCTACGTCTGTAGCATGTAAGTCACGTTGTAGTGTGTGGGGGTGGGTACGTGTAGTAACAGTATCATTGCACTCCTTAATCCATTCGGCCGGCCCCTGTGGCCGAGCGGTTCTAGGCGCTTGAGTCTGGAACCGTGCGACCGCTACGGTCGCAGGTTCGAGTCCTGAATCGGGCGTAGATGTGTGTGATGTCCTTAGCTTAGTTAGGTTTAAGAAGTTCTAAGTTCTAGGGGACTGATGACCTCATAGTGCTCAGAGCCACTTTTTTCATCCATTCGGGAACGGAGCTTGACAGGAACGACTGTCGCTGTGGCCTTCATATGATCTCAAATTTCCCAGGGTATCCAGTTGTGTGTGGGAGACAGTAAATGCTAACCGATTCTTCTTCGAAGCTAACGAAGTTAACCTCCTGGTATTTTTAACAGTAAGCCTCTCAGTGATTCACAAAACTTCTCTTGTAGCGTCTACCACTGGAATACCGACGTTTACTATATGAATCCGTGACGAGAAGCACTGCTCTACACCCGCCTCCCATATAAATCCTAGCTGGTAACAATCGCAGACGCACAAGCAATACTGCAGAATCGGAACTACGAATGCTTTGTAAACTACTTCTTTCGTGGATGAATTACATTTCCTTAGGACAGGATGACTCTTACATAGAAGATTACAGCAACTAGCCACTTTTTACAATGCTATTTATTTATTTAAACAGTGCCGTTACAGGTTTCGAACCGACAGGTTCATCTTCAGACGGCTAGTTCAAGTTTCACATGAGATTTCGGCTTTTATTTCCCCAAATGACGAAATTTTCTTAGAGTGGTGTACATATATAAGTGCATTATATTGTTTTCACTGCTGCGAGATAATAAGCAATCTGCAGTGGAACATAATGGTACGGATTCTTCGTCATAAGTAACCGAAACATCTTCACTTTAATTATTTGTTTTCATCACTTAGATCGTTGAGAGGCACAATTATAGTTAAAAAGTCATTGTCTCACATCTTGTTTTGGTTTGCAGGGCACCACCACTCCAAGAAAATTTCGTCAGTTGGGGAAACAAAAGGCGAAATCTAACGCAAAACCTGAACTAGCCGCCTGAAGATCAACCTGTCGCTTCGAAACCGGTAACGGCGCTGTTTAAATAAATAAATAGCATTGTAAAAAGTGGCTGATTGCAATAATCTTCTGTTTAAGAGTCAACCTACACTTTGCACACAGCCACGGGCTCAAAATGTCAGTTTTTAACAAAATAGCATTTGCTTAGAATTTTTCCAGTCGGTATCAACATTGTGCCTCCTTTCCCAACAACCGTGGAAGTGCCGCAAATCGTCTCCCCAGCGCATCCTACACATGTATGATGCGATTAAGTCACGAGAACGGGCAGGCCAATCCATTTGGCCGAATGCCCCCTCGTTCCAAGATCTCATCTACGTGTTCTGTTCGATGCGGTTGCTCATTTTTATCCATAAAAATGAAGTCGTGGCCGAATGTGTTCCTTGAAAGACGCACAGAGAAAGGAGTGCAGCGCCACAATAATGTTGATCGGTGAGTGAACCTGTTAGTCGTCAAGACGCCCATGCAACAATATACCTCCCCACACCATAACACCTAGACCACCAAAACGATCATGTTGGACATTGCTGGTCGTACACCTACGTCTATGTGGGAAAAGGTTAGAACACGTAATGCATAGAGGAACAAAATTCTCAGATACTACTTTGTAGGCAGCTTTGGACTACAGCACTTGAACTGAAGCTCGCCCTTGAAACCAGCTATGCTCTCATCTATATCCATATTTCTTCCTGGTACATAATTTTCTTTTACATTTATTACCTACATATTCGCTCATCAGCTTCAATTTGTATTTTCCAGTGCGCAAAACCTCATGTGCTGCGACGGAGTAATTAAATGCATCATACAAAATATCTGGATAAATCTGAGACGAGAGAAAACATAGATGAAAAATGAGTAAGGTCTATCTAATCTTTAGTAAAATAGTTCTCTAGTTCTCCCTTTAAATTCAGAGCCACGATCAATGTAAGACCAAGGAATGCCCACGTTTCTTCTGACGGAAAGTTTTTCCATGAGTTCCACGTGTATTCTGCAGTTTTCCAACTATTTCACGTTTGATGCAGTCATAATTTGGCTAATAAGATAGTGAAAACGATCTGAAAATATTGGGTTCATCGTTGGGTGTGTATTTCGAGAAAGAGTGAATCCCTGTTGCCTAACGGAGCATGCGAACTGAATAATATTACCGTCACCTTCACGATAAACCTGCCGGTACCATGTGATACTTTGCACATTGTCACTTTCTTATTCGTAAGACTAGAGGAAGAAAGAATAGGATTGAACGTCCCGTCGATATCGTGGTCATTAGCTTAGAATGTTTCAAGGTTGGGGATGGAAATCGACCGTTCCCTTCCAAAGGGACCACTCCGACATTTGGCTGGACCGATTCAGGGAAATCTTTCTTTCAATTCTTCGTCGCTGCTTTGAGATTTACTAGGGCTACGCACAGGAATAGATTCTTCTTGCTCAATCTCATCACAACTTCATCTTCAGTATCTTCCCAATATCACCTCACGATGTCACTGACTCTTACACGCCTTGTTCCCGCCATCTTCGTACAAGCAAAAAGCACGAGCAAAACACAGAATCGCTTACGCACCTCTAAACTCTCTGCCTGCTGTGCAGTAAAGCGAACAGTTTCTGTTAGCCGTTGGTCAGAGTTGGTACTACGTGACGAAGCCGGAAGCGAGCAGAACAGGCGGAAAAAATTGAAAAAAAAATTAAAAAATGAAAAACCGCGTGTCTGATCACGTTCGACACCGCAGCGCAAGCGAAAAATTATTATGTCGGACGAGATCCGACATTAGAGCGGAAAGGGTTAAAGTGCATTTGATGGAGGATGTCTTGCAGGAAGATATTGTAAAATCATTAAAATTGTGGCTACGGCTCCTTTGAATTTATTCCACCTCAATTTTCCAGCAGTGCTGTCCAACGAGGCACAGGGCGATATAGATATAGCCGTTGTCATCATCTTGGCTGAAATGGACGGATATGTGCCGTCCGTGACGATTTTTCCACGTAAAATCTAATGGACAGCAACAACCAGCACACCATCATGTCCTCAGCGGGCGTAACTGTGTTAGTGCGTGGGACACTGACGGATATGGCTCTGTGGACTTTCACATGTCAAAGATGCCCCCACAGAATGCCTAGCGCTTATGATATGGATTAACCAAGTGAAGTAACGGTCCAATTTGCTACCGAATCGTAACTGAGAGATAAGAGAAATATTACCAGCAAATGTTCTATCTCTTGTCTGTGGATGAATCAGATTTCTTCCTTACTACAGGCGTGTCAGTTTCCAAAATAAATGATAGAATAAGGGACAGGGAGAAGACTACGAACATTTAACAGGTAAGCAGCAAATGAAGGGAATAAATTGCGATGTACCGTTATCACAGCATGGGGACGACATAATCTCAAAATTTTCCGTTACTTTGTAGGGAAGCAGCCTACTCGCGCCATAGTAAATTCACATCAGTCTTTCCATTGTGTGCCAGCCAGTCCGCTGTAACTAGCTCTGACGTCATAAATGTTGCGCAATACTTTAAAAATCAAGCAAATAACCTAAAACATTTCTTGCATGTAAGGAGTAATACTAAATTAATGTGTGTTGAATATCAGTTCGATAACTTTAGCCATTTTCGAAATTTGGACGTTTTTCTGTAAAAATCATTGGCGCAACAGAAAAGAGCTAGAGAGTTGAAAAGTTATAATTAGATTCATCTTTCATAATTATTTAATAAAAACAGTCTTCTGGATCTCACAAATTAAGATTTTAGTGGAAATTCATGATTTTCTGGTTTTCGTCTTAAAACTTATGGAAGCAAGATAGATTAAGTAGGCTAATAAATATGGCTAGAATGTTTATATTTAAGTAGAATGGAGATCCGGTATCATCATAAGGATGTGAGAAGTTTCATTTGAATACCTATAAAACTATAGCGATAGCGTATCTCCAAAGGGCCAGTTCAGAGCTCGTCTACTGCGTGCAGTGTAATTAAATTAATTCTCTCGCCCAAAATATTTAACTTAGGCACGTCAAAATTTTATTATCAGTACTTACCAGCGTGCTGAATGCACATTTAAATGAAGAGCTTCATCGGCCATCAGCAAGATAAGCTATGATTTATTAGGTAACTTAAAGTGGTGCATTACTAGCCCAGCGGCTAGTCGGGATAGCCGATTTGATCAGGCGTTCCCTTAGCCGTCCGCACCGCGGCTTTATATATAAGAATGCTGCGAGAGGAAGAAAGGCCCCAGTTCTCTCAAGACGCTGAGTAGCACGCCATCTGTGTCGGGAGTCGCGTCGCGTCGGTATCATTGCTACAAACAGCCTCGGATGCCGTATTAAGTTACTCGAGATACGCGTAACCATGAAATCATTTTCGAGTGAAATGTTAATTCTGGGTTGACTTCAATTATCTATCTTCAGTCTGCGTACCTCGTATTTTCACGTGCCGCCGCGGGACAAACATTCTACCATTAGTTAGCGTGGCGTTTGATGAACCTTATCAAATTATGGCGAGCATTCTTTTAAATATTTAATTTGGACAGTTATAGTGGCATCAGCGCATTAGACTCTGAACTGCTCTGTTAGTTAGATAGTGTGGATTCTTTTGTTTTCATCTGTGACTTTATGAATACAGGACGTTTTTTCACGACTGATTTTGATTATAAGTCCCAGACAATCTGTTGTGTCGGTATCTGGGCCGACACCGTGAAGTTGAGATGGCTGAAAAGGCAAGCTAGACTAACGCAGACGGGCGTGAAGTACTGGAACAGGATACGTAATTAATGTTAGGAAGAAAAGTACGGAGCAGGTTTAATACTTAACTTTACTCAATCATGGTGGTACATCGATCTTGACGATACACAGGAGACTTTAAGTACAATCACTGTATGGCTAATGGCGCCTTGCTAGTTCGTAGCCATTAACTTAGCTGATGGCTATTCTGTCTCTCGGCTAATGAGAGAGAAAGGCTTCGTACATCTGGTCGGTAGCTAGGTTCTCGTACAACTGGGGCGAGTGCTCTCTCGTATCACGAGACCTGCCTTGGTGGTGGCGCTAGGTCTGCGATTACACAGTGGCGACACGCGGGTCCGACATGTACTAAATGGACCGCGGCCGATTTAAGCTACCACCTAGCAAGTGTGGTGTCTGGCGGTGACACCACACAATCTCCTAATTCCTCAGAGCTATAAGCTGTAACTATAAGTGTATTCTCAGATAAAGTGGGTACTAGGAATTCTAATTACAGGCTTCACGTTTTACTAATCACTTTCTGGTTGCCAATTTGTAGTTAGAGAGCCAGTGTTGAGAACGGCGGAAGACAGCATAAATAACATTCTAAATAATAGGAACATTTTAAACAACATTATTCCACCTGCCGCCCCACATATGGATAATCGGCCAGGAACTGGTTTTACATTCTACAAACCAAACATTTATAAAAACATAAACAACACAATTTCCCACCCGCCGCCGCACATATGGTTAATCGCCCGGGAAATGCAGTGTTTCTACATTCAAACAAAATTTTATACCATAACAGTAAATTTTTCTACCAACCGCCCCACAACTTGACAGAAAGCCAGTCTTCCGCAGAAAATACAAATAGTACAAGTAAAACAACTGACGTAAAATTGTAGCACGTCCAGTTCCTAGAGAGCCCTACAAAGTGAAATTTGATGAACTGACAGAAGTAAAGTGCTAGAGAGTCGTTGTTGACCATGAGGGAAACGAAATGCAAAAGCAGTAAGCGACAAGTGCGACAGTATTTACGCAAGTAACATTGGTGAATGCATTGTACAGGTGTACTTACGGCGGGCTATGTACACACGTGACTGTACAACGGTACAAAAGACTGGTCCCAAAGTAACAGAAACCAATTCGTGTTAAATAGAACGAGAGCAACTTCGGCACTCCCTATTCAGCAATACTGTTGTGAACCTGCGTATGAATGAGCACCTTCTGGTATCTACAACTGAATGGCGGCATGAAATTCAGAAGGATACCGCTGACAGCTGGTAAAATTAGATGAAACGTATTCGCAGTTCCGATTATGGATAACCATTAGCTGTATAATGTAACGAAGACAATGAAAATTTATGCCAGTCCAAGACGCGATTCGGAATTTCCCGCTTATCTCAACCTGTCGCCTTACATTTAGGCTATCCGAGCAAGACCTACAGACAGGCCCAATCTCCCACATGTCGTCAACCATGTGTCTAAAACCTACAGTCATACATCCATTACGTATATTCCCATACAGGAGCGACATTTTAATTGAAAGTCGCTTGCCCTGTGTCAGCAGATAAATATGATATTTCTGAACGATCATCAACTAACTCCAACTGCTGCCAGCGAAAGAACGAGATCTCTCCGAATACCGCTGGCTGGAGGTAAATTTACAGCTTTCATCTCTACATATGCTTCCACACGGTGATGTAGACACTAAAGATCACTTTTATAACCTTCTGAGCACAAGCATCGCCAATATACCACCTCGAGACAAACACTTATTACTTGGCAGTTTCAACGGAAAATTGGTAAATACCATCAACTATGGAACAAAGTGATGAGGAAAGTGTAGCATGACAACTGAAACCCTAATGGTCTACTGCATCCTGGTTTATGTGCTGGACATGACTCAGTTCCGTCTGCCTAATCGCGACAACACCACATGGATGCATCCTCGCTCGGAGCTGGGCTACATCATCTGAAAGTAATGTGATAAAAAGGCTGCCCTTTGTCACCAGTACCGCAAGAAACGTCGATGACTGCTGGACGGATCATAAGCTCCAATCGATTCCCGGCGGGGTCAGGGATTTTCTCTGCCTCGTGATGGCTGGGTGTTGTGTGCTGTCCTTAGGTTAGTTAGGTTTAAGTAGTTCTAAGTTCTAGGGGATTTATGACCACAGCAGTTTGGTCCCATAGTGCTCAGAGCCATAAGCTCCAATTCTGCCGGTACACACTCTCAGTCTGTCGCAAACCAAAAAGATACATTCACAACCTGCATAGATGGAAATTAAACACTTCTAAACTTCAAATTAAATCCACTGCTCCAGATTGTAGAAAAGCAATCTCAAATAAGCTCGCTAGTCATACAGTCAGTATTAATAGTGCAAATCAAGAGCTGATCACACCTCAGATGGTCATTAATGAGCCAGCAAAAGAAACACTTCTGTAAAGAAAAAAAGACTGGACTGGACTGAAAAAATAATGAAGTTATGGGCCTGATCAACGTCTTCAAGATTCATCTTCCGTTGTGTAGAAATCACATTTCATGGAAATTAAGGGGAAATGTCAGGCACAAATTTGGCAAATCAAGAACAACTGAGGGCATAAAAAAGCTGAAGACCTGCGAAACTTCTATGCAGGCATAAATGAGGTACATGTTCCAATTCGGTCCTCATCAGGAACACTGAATACTGCTGACAATTCTATCACTTTAACTGAAAACGTAAAAATCTTAGTGCTTTGGAAAGAACATTTCTGTATGCTTCTAAATCGTGCCTCCCTTGTTGCCGAGGACAGTGTTTGTGATATCACTCAGCAACCCTAACAACTATGGATGCACTTCCAGTCACATACAAAGACTATCAACTAAGACCGAGAAAGGCTCCTGGTCCTGATGACAATCCTCTGGAATTGATATAAAATGGAGATACACAATTGAAAACTAGACTTTTTACACTGATTCTCTAAATTCGGGACACTGAAGAAGTACCCGGCGACTTGAAGAATGCTACCATCATCTTCAAGAAAGACAACTGAAGTTTATATGGAAATAACCCTGGTATATCGCTACTGTCAGCTGCAGGTAAAATTCCCGCAAGAATTCTATTAAATTGGCTCCAAATTATTTCAGAGAGGATTTTGCCTGAATATCAATGCGGCTTCCGAGTCTTCAGAGGCACAATAGATCGGTTTGTGCGCTAGATAGCTCCAGGAAAAATCAGAGTGCAGCAGTAGACTCTACATTTACTTTTCTATGGCCTGGAAAAAGCCTTGATTCAGTACCTAGATCTGCCATGTGGATGGCACTAAGAAACTTTGGATGTCCTGAACACTGTGTGCAACTGGATGAAGCTCTTTATGATGGCAGGCCTGGACAGGTTCTTCACGGTAACCCTGCATCGGATTCGTTCCCAATCACTCAGGATTTGAAAGAAGGCAGGGTGCTTAAAATTGCAGCCCTCTTTGCTCTACACATGGCTGCCATGGTATGTGAATCATCTGTAAGCAACCAAGGCATGGTGATTAAATTTCTTTTTGATGGAGGTCATTTCATCCTTGCGAGATTTCGTTTACAAAGATTTGCGCAGGTTACAGAACTATAGCATGCTGATGACATTGCATCTCGTGCTCTAACACCGGCACAGTTGAAACAATCAGTCAACTGCTTTTAAATTGCATGTGATCGCTTTGTTCTTACCATCAATGCGGAAAAAACGAAGGTACTCGCACAATCCAGCCCACGATCCACCACTGCTGACACAGGTACGCTGTTGTGAATATACAAAGTCGCACATTCCCCGGTGGATCGCGTCCATTATGACATAGTACTAGCAAAAGTTACAATAATTACAGTTCTTTGCTTTAATTACGCTTAAGCTGCTGCCTGCACACCATCATAACAATTTAGTAGCCAAAAAACAACTTCCCCTCTCTTATTAATCATTTAACATCAGCGACAAGTCAAAAAAGATTAACTCAGTTAATGCAATCTTTTGTAACCTACAACGATCATATTCATTTTATAATAAATCTTTGAACATGACACTTTTGAACAAACAATTTTAAAGTATTTTAAGAGTTACTCGTTTTTTACAATTCTTGATGATAATGAAGAACATTGTTGTAAAGCGCCTTTTTTAAATTTGCCAACACCCCTTTTAATGGAATCACCATTAACGTAACTTACCAAGTCATTATCCATTTCCCAAACATTGTCATCCATTAGATAAAGTTTCATTGCTGCAATTTAAAATGTAGGTACATTACGTGGACTCACTGCACACAGTGTTCATCTGTAGTTAGTTCGCCGCCCGGTAAATGAGACGCGCCTTTTTAGTAGCTTTCAATAGCAGCAGCAGCGGCAGTTTCCAGAGAGCAGTTGCCAGAAGTTATTCATGGCCACAAGTATGCGAAAAGAGAAAAAGAAAAAAACTGCGTTTCAGATTTCAAGGGACTTCCTTTCATACGACGATAAATCAGTTAAGGTTTTGTCAAATTTCATATCAGAGAAATAAGGAAGTATGAAACAAGAGTGTTACGATTTTTGAAGGGAACGCAGGTAGAGGCTGGTGTTCTTTATTAGGGAACTCAGAACACTTCCCTGGAAATCACAGAGTCAGATTAACTTCTTTTCGATTGACTGTTTGCAATAGACGCAATTTCTCGAACAACCTTTCAAACTGTCCAAGCAAAGCAACTGCCAATGCAAAACCAATAAATAGAAACTACCAGTAGAACTAATAACAACAGGTTTCAAATAAATTTTTAAGCGGAAGTGCTTAAAGTTAATGAAACAGGACATTGTGGCGATTGCGCAATGACGCATCTGTAGCGGCTGCAAGGGTACAGCACGGGAGGTGGTCAGGCGGCTGCGACAATAAAGAAATCGTCAATTAAGCAGTCTTGCGGTTCATTTTACTTCCATTCATTATGAAGTTTAACAGCTGTAGCTGCCCGCATTACAAAAGTTCTATGCGAACAAGATGTTGATAAAGACGTTCAGGTTATCCACGTAGCATTGAGTCGGTTAATACAAACTGTTCATGAACGAAAAACTAAAGCTGCACGTCAAACTCGTTGTTTACAGGGCTGTTAAGGTTACTATATGGCTGTGAAACTTGGACACACTATCGCCGTGAAATCAAAAAACTTGAGCACTACCACTAACAGAAAAATGAGATACATCTTGAACATTAAGTGGGAGGATCATGTGAGCCACACAGTGGTTCTCAAGAAAGCGCATCTAAACAGCACTGAGCCAACCATCTTCACTTATCAGCTGAAATGGTTTTGCGACATTCATCGCAAAGACAAAGAGGCCAAGAACAAGCAAGAAAGCTCCGTTATGTTACAACTACGACCTCTTCCAACCATTCAGTGCTATTTGAGTGGACACATGTTTTATGTCAGTATTGTTCTGTTCAGCTACCGGAAACACATTCGTAAGTTGGGCCGAAATGCTCATTCTATGAAAGAGGATGCTGTGCAGACTTGGAATTGAGTTACAACCGAGGACGACGACCTAGGAAGAGGATGTTGGAGGGGGGGGTGAGGGAAGGGGGAGGGAGTTCAGCGTCGACACCAGCAGGGCGGGAAGAGATCCTGCCGTTTAGGTTGGGCATCACAGGAGTGAAGGCGCCAGGAGAAAGACTCCCGTACGGGACATTCCATTTCGGAAATCGTTAGGGAATTCAGTACTCCGAGGTCCACAGTGTCAACAGTGCGTCAAGGATACTAAATTTCAGACAATACCTCTCACCGCGGATAATGCATTGGCCAAAGGCCTTCACTTAACGACCAAGAGCAGCGGCGTTTGCGTAGAGTTGTCACTGATAACAGACAAGTGACACTGCGTGAAATAATCGCAGGAATCAATGTGGGACGTACGATGAACAGTACGATGAAGTGCAGCGAAATTTGACGTTGCTGGGCAGACGACCGACGCGAATACCTGAGCTGACAGCACGACATCGCCTGCAGCGCCTCTGCTGGGCTCGTGACCATGTCGACTGGACTCTAGACGACTGGAAAACCGTGGCGTGGTCAGATGAGTACCGATTTCAGTTGGTAAGATCTGATGGTACTATTAGAATGTGACGCAGACCTCACGAAGCCATCGATCCAAATTGTCAACAAAGCATTGTGCAAGTTGGTGGACTGGGTCCACTGGTCCAACT
This sequence comes from Schistocerca serialis cubense, assembly GCF_023864345.2. NCBI lineage: Eukaryota > Metazoa > Arthropoda > Insecta > Orthoptera > Acrididae > Schistocerca > Schistocerca serialis. The sequence continues at coordinate 670,576,197 of NC_064641.1, read as the reverse complement.
GAAACGGTCGCTCACTGGAAATGGTTAGTTCGGATACCTGGAGACCATTTACAGCCGTTCATGGACTTCGTTTACCCGAAAAACGATGGCATTTTTAACGACTGCAATGCGCCATGTCACCTGGCCACAACTGTTTAAGGTTGGTCTGAAGAACATTCTGGACAATTCGAGCGAATGATTTCGCCATCCGGATTGCCCAACTTGAATACTGTCGAACTTGTATGGGACATAATCGAGAAGTCAGTTTGTGCACAACACCCTGCACCGACAACACTTTCGCAATTATGGAATGGACGGCTGTAGAGGCGGCATGTCTCAATATTTATGCAGGGGACTTCCAACGCCTTTTTGAATCCATGCCTCGTAGAGTTTCTGCAGAACGCCGGCAAAAGGAGATCCGACACGGTTTAGGAGGTCTTCATGACTCTTATAACCTCAGTGTACAATCAAGGACCAGCAGCGTCATCCAAATGGCACTTTGCGTTATTCCAACAAATCCTCCAATTCTTTAAAGACAAACTTTCATGATCAAAACAGTTACCTTAAAAATGAGTTAGTGTGTTAAATATATGAAGCTAAGCAAGAAGGCGAGTAGTAGTTTAGAAAAGGTTTAAAATAATGTTTCAAGTTTGTTGAATATCGCTAAGTGCTCTTATTCTGAAGTACTGGATTAATATAATAAGACAGCGATTAACTGGACCACTTGTCTTACTGTGTTACAATGTGAATATAAGATTATACTCCCATACGCTAGATCATGACAGCCTTTTAAATACACTACTCGCCATTTAAATTGCTACACCAAGAAGAAATGCAGATGATAAACGAGTATTCATTGGACAAATATATTATACTAGAAATTGTACGCGATTACATTTTCACGCAATTTGGGTGCATAGATCCTGAGAAATCAGTACCCAGAACAACCACCTCTGGCCGTAATAATGGCCTTGATACGTCGGGCATTGAGTCAAGCAGAGCTTGGATGACGTGTACAGGTACAGCTGCTCACGCAGCTTCAACACGATTCGACAGTTCATCAAGAGCAGTGCCTGGCCTATTGTGACGAGCCAGTTGCTGGGCCACCACTGACCAGACGTTTTCAATTGGTGAGAGATCTGGTGAATGTGCTGGCCAGGGCAGCAGTCGAACATTTTCTATATCCACAAACGCCTGTACAGGACCTGCAACATGCGGTCGTGCATTACCCTGCTGAAATGTAGGGTTTCGCACCGATCGAATGAAGGGTAGAGCCACGGGCCATAACAAATCTGAAATGTAGCTCCACTGTTCAAAGTGCCTTCAAAGCGAACAAGAGGTGACCGAGACGCGTAACCAATGGCACCCCATAACATCACGCCGGGTGATACGCCAGTATGGCGATGACGAATACACGCTTCCAATGTGCGTTCACCGCGATGTCGCCAAACACGGATGCGACCATCATGATGCTGTAAACAGAGCCCGGATTCATCCGAAAAAATGACGTTTCGCCATTCGTGCACCCAGGTTCGTCGTTGAGTACACCATCGCAGGCGCTCCTGTCTGTGATGCAGCGTCAACGGTAACCACAGCCATGGATTCTGAGCTGATAGTCCATGCTGCTGCAAACGTCATCGAACTGTTCGTGCAGATGGTTGTTGTCTTGCAAACGTCCCCATCTGTTGACTAAAGGATCAAGACGTGGCTGCACGATCCGTTACAGCCACTCGGATAAGATGCCTATCATCTCGGCTGCTAGTGATACGAGGCCGTTGGGATCCAGCACGGCGTTCCTTATTACTCTCCTGAACCCACCGATTCGATATTCTGCTAACAGTCATTGGATCTCGACCAACGCGAGCAGCAATGTCGCGATACGATAAACCACAATCGCGATAGGCTACAATCCGACCTTTATCAAAGTCGGAAACGTGATGGTACACATTTCTCCTCCTTCCACGAGGCATCACTACAACGTTTCACCAGGCGACGCCGGTCAACTGCTGTTTGTGGATGAGAAATCGGTTGGAAACTTTCCTCATGTCAGCACTTTGTAGGTGTTGCCACCGGCACCAACCTTGTGTAGGTGCTCTGAAAAGCTAATCATTTGCATATCACAGCATCTTCCTCCTGTCGGTTAAATTTCGTGTCTGTAGCACGTCATCTTCGTGGTGTAGCAATTTTAATGGTCAGAAGTGTATTTAAATTCGGTCAATAATTATTGGAACTTCGTGGAGGTGCGTTCCGTCTATGCAACTAACAGAAGGGAGTTTGTTTATTGTCATAGGCGTTTCACATGTATTGCAGTGGCCTGCAATACGTTTGTTTATACATATAATAAACGTATTATGTGGTAGTTATAATATGTTACTATGTTACATTTTGTCGTGTTTTTCTGTTGTCTTTTTAGTATAGAATCAACTTTTGTAGTACAAATGTAGTGATATGAAACTACCGTTCGGTATCACTTACGATTTCCAGCTGTGTTATCTCGTGCGTGTGGTCCTGGAGATGTATTCGTCACTTTCAATGCTACAGTTGGCGCCAGTCTGGAGTTGTTTCACCCATATTTGATTCAACACGGCGCATGCATCACTTGTACTTTCCATTTTGTGATCAGCATATGTGTTTCATCCGTGTGTAGTATTGCCAAATGTCGTTGTGTGTTTATCTGTCGTCTATGTTTTGATGTCTTTCATCTGTTTTGTGTGTGTGTGTGTGTGTGTGTGTGTGTGTGTGTGTGTGAGAGAGAGAGAGAGAGAGAGAGAGAGAGGGAATCATAGTCATTACAAGGACCTTATATACTTTTTCAACCAGACCTTTACTTGAGGTTCTGAAGTTAATTCAACAGGACTGTTGAATTTAATCTGAAAATCTGGGAGGGACATTGATAAATACCTGCTAAAATGTATCTCTCAGAGAAACATACCTCACATTTCATGTACAATGCAGTTAGTTGCTGAGACAATCTAACAAGTCACACAATTGTCCATCTTCAGATTTCCATTACCTTTTAGGTTGGTAAACCGAGCGAAAACCTAGTAAGTGTTCCACATGGAAAAAAACAGCCCAACACTATTTCAAATTCACACGGAAAAACGAAAGTCTTTAAGGGTTGGAGCTGAGTCAGATACCGTACTTTACAAATAACGCATCTGCCAGTTCTGTTAACCGGAGTTTGAAGCGAGAATATTCTCGGAAGGTTGTAATTAGGAATAAATGCGTTCTTCAGACTACGTACCGTGAAAAGTGGATGCACGATCGCACCAGTGCACTCGGGATTTTAACGGTTGACCTGCGGAATGAAGCCCGTATGAGCAGCGAGGGCTAAAAAGAAAAAAAAATAGCGTACATAACAGAACAAGTCCTATGTACATATCGAACATGGCCAAACGTAGCGCAATAAGCTTCACATAATGAAGCAGGAAGAATTAAAACCGTAGCTGCGCAAAGAGAGAAATATTCCTAACGGTAACCGAAGGTAAACTGCAAGAGCCTGTAAAGAGATTATTTGAAGACATAAGCTCGTTATTTTTGGATAACTACAACTGTACACTTTTAAATAACACTGGCCTATACAGAATTTATTTTCAAGACTTAGAAACTTTCATTTTCAAACTACATGTTTCTTCCAGAATGAGATTTTCACTCTGCAGCGGAGTGTGCGCTGATATGAAACTTCCTGGCAGATTAAAACTGTTTTAATCTGCCAGGAAGTTACATGTTTCTTATAAATAAAAAAATTTCGTATCGTTTCTTATCATGGCAGGTGATTATATCCCATCCAGTTTTATATTTTTCGGTGTGTCATGCCGGCAGTTTTAATTTTATTACTTATCCAGCACCTACTCTAACAAAACAAATGAAGCACTGTGAAGACATGTCCCGATGTCACTGTAGCTTCGTACCCGTACGCACCACTGGCGAGTGTGTAAACGATTATAGACGCTATTCTCTGTGACATGTGTAATGGCCGCTAAAGAGCTTTGTGTTGTTCGTGTTTAATGCTGTTACCAGACGCGGTAGGGTATGGGCACCTCGCTGAGCTTGAAAGGGTCCCCACTGTGGAGTTATGTCTGGCTAACTGGTCCATTGTGCGATACCCAGGTTTGGGGGCATTCGGATGTGACACTACATGAAAACGTGAGGGCAGGCACAATGGGAGATCGCCACGTTGTGCACGCAGCACATCATAACTCCTTCACACTTTCACTTGTCATCCGAGAACAAGTAATGAACTCGAGCAACATTCTGTGTCATCGCATATCACTGGTCGGAGGCTAGTAGTAGCATACTAGGGAATTAGCGTCTCAAGCAGAGGCCTGCTATTAACACAACAACACAGACGGCTGCGTTTACTATGGTACCGTCACCAGAAATCAATGACTGTTGATTAATGGCGTCGCATGGTGACGAATCGTGGTATCCCGTATGCCTATTGTCGGCGTGTAAGGCGGCGACCTTTTGGGAGGTCCAAGTCTTCCAAACTTTTGGAGAGGTACTGTGGTGTTACTCCTGGAGTCATGGAGTGTGAAGCCACCGGGTATGACTTAAGTTCACGCATGTTAGTGACTGAGAGAACTCTCACGGGACTATGGTGTGTCATGGATATCCTCCATTCTCATGTGCCACCTCTCATGCGTCAGCCGGCCGGTGTGGCCGAGCGGATCTAGGCGCTACAGTGTGGAAACGCGCGATCGCTACGGTCGCAGGTTCGAATCCTGCCTCGGGCATGGATGTGTGTGATGTCCTTAGGTTAGATAGGTTTAAGTAGTTCTAAGTTCTAGGGGGCTGATGACTTCAGATGTTAAGTCCCATAATGCTCAGAGTAATTTGAACCATTTCTCATGCGTCAGTATCGTGGTGCATTTTTCAGTAGAGCAATGCTTGCACACAGGGCACGTATCCCTATGGTTTGTCTGTATAATGCTGAAATACTTTCGTAACCAGCACGATCCCCAATAGCACATGTGTGGGAGCCCGGATGTCACCACTGTCCCAGTGTCCTTTCCAGAAGATGAAGAATCAATTACAACAATTGTAGTCCAGCTTTCGTCAGGAAAGGATATAACGATTTCATGACACCCTTGCCAACAGAATCAGTGCATGCATCCAGACTAGAGGCTGTGCAACGTCAAGTTGAGAAGTGGGCTAACAGTGCAAAAGTCTTTGCAAATTTGACTCGAATTTGTAATCACGGAAATAAAATCATGTACCATTTCAGCCCGCGAAATTTTTATTTGTTTCCTCTTCCCCTTCTGGATGCTTGACACTTGTATCAGACAGTGAATATACGTTTCTTTTACCGCTGAAACAGTATGTAATGACCTGAAAACCAAATCATTGGACAGTGAATAGCTTCGTAAAACTGGAAGAAATCTAACACCGTGAACATAAAAATTGGTGAGAAAATGGATCATTCATACCACGGAGTGTTGGCCAAGGCGCTCGACAAAGCAGAAGTTGGGACAAATGATTCTGAACAGAATTCAGTTCAACCAATCGCTTATCTCATTGTGAATGTCTTGGGTCTGGCACTTGCTATGTACGTAAGTGGCTGTTATTTGATATACATTGTTCACGTTAGTAAAAAATTTATATCCATTAGAGATTAGTAGTTCCTTGTTTCAAAGTATTCAGTTTAAATCCACTATCATTTGAACACATTTTGCCGTTAAGTTTTAGAATACCCTACAAATATTTACAATTAACGGATCTTTATTCGCGAACGGAGTATGTTCGTTTTTATGATGGTTCCTTAAAAGTCTGTTCTACTATAAAGCAATTTAATCGTGGTAAGCACTAGGATTTTAATTCATTATTTCTATTTATGTTAATGAATGTCGTCAGCACTGAGAAAGATCAAGCTTGTTACATTTCCTCAAGAGCTATGTCGATTAAGACGAAAGTCTGCAAACAGTTAATAGTAGGAAGATAAGCAAACAAGCATCTGTGCGTTGACGCATGCTTTGGAAACACGTCTGTCATTCACATTACTAAGCACGCTGAATGGACGTGCCAAAATTCTTCGTTTCGCAACTCCAAGGCGTTGAATAACAAACTATCGCTTCCATGAAAGCAATGGATACAAAACCAGTTGAAATGCTGATGTGTTGTGACGCTTATTCATAGTGTTCAAAAGCACAGCGAAAATGTCAAAATATTGCACTAATGACAAATGGAAGGCGCTTCCCTGTTCGAGTATAACGTTTCTAGGTATATCCAAATGAAATAAGAACATCATAAGAACGTATTGAGTTTTAAAGATATAGGAACGAAACGAAACAGTTTCGAAACGAACTGTCCTTTTAATTACTGGGCAAGGATATTTATTTTCGTATAACATACGTGGTTTCAGCGCAGTCCGTTCAATGTGCTCTTGGCGAATCAGCCACCTGGGCATCTCCGTATCAGATCAGTCTCGGTAACTCTGGATCAACGGATTCACACAATATTTGGAACAATTAAAGTAGAGGCCAATATAAAAAATGGCTCTGAGCACTATGGAACTTAACTTCTGAGGTCATCAGTCCCCTAGAACGTAGAACTACGTAAACCTAACTATCCTACTGACATCACACACATCCATGCCCGAGGCAGGATTCGAACCTGCGACCGTAGCGATCGCGCGGTTCCAGACTGTAGCGCCTAGAATCGCTCGGCCACCACGGACGGCTAGAGGCCAATATAATCTCCACTGGCCGTCGGGTTGATGCCACTATACCGCTTTCGTACACCACGTAAAAGAATCATATCCAGCAAGGAAACTTTCCCAATTCTAGTGCATGCTCCCATGTACTGCTAGATCCATATCTATGAATTACACGCGGTAATAAACGGAATAAATGTTTCAATAATGCACACATGAGAATTGCAAACGACTTACGAAACAATGATTTTATCTTGGAACTCTTCCATTTGGTCCGTGTTTGCATATAGAAACAGTAATAGCAGAAATTCAGTCCGCCTTAATGCAAAACACCTTGTTATTCGTTTACTTCTTTATTATCCCAAACTAGTTTCGGCGACAAATATCACCATCATCACTGGGGTTTTTTAATCTTATTTATTGTATGTTACAGCATGTTTTAAGCAATTATTGGCGCTGTTTGCGACATTTTGTGTGCTCTTTTTTTCTGTTGCTGTTTTTTACTTAGTTTGTTGGATGGTATGTGGCTGCTTTTATACACAGAAAAACAAAACTTTCGCACTTTGTTTCTGATCCAGAATATTACGCCATTCTGTCGTATAAATTTTCACTAATATTTAGTTCCCTGCAGCTTTCATAACAATCAGAAAATAAAATTAAGGAAAACATCTAACCCTTCATGGTTCCCAACAAAATGAGCGCCAAAACAGAGGCGTAAAGGTCATCAAGTGTAGAGGAAATTGTATTACAGAGTGACCAAAGCTAGAAGAACAAATAACAGGAGGCAGACAACTGGTGTAAACTTCAGTGTCTATGCTGACAAAAATACAGGGTGGTCCCGAATTCATGGTACAAACTTTAATGGTAGGTGCAGGACATTGTAACAAGGATATATTGTATAGGAATGTATAGTCCCAGGTGACGCGGTGAGGCGTAAACAGGGGAAATAACGGCCGAAAGGAAAACGAAAGATTTTATTGAAATCGTTGTTGACAAGTGTCATGTTTACAGTAAGTGTTCAAAATTGCGTCCACCATGAGCGATACATGCTTGACAGCGTCGGTGCAGCGATTGGCGTACACGTTCAAAGATGCCTGGTATTTCACGCACACCTGCAGCAGCTACAGATATGCGAGCAACGAGATCCTCATCTGAGTCAACTGGAGTCTCATAAACAAGACTCTTAAGATGTCCCCATAAAAAGTAATCGAGGCAAGAGAAATCAGGAGATCGGGGTGGCCAAGGGACTGGTCCACCACGCCCAATCCATCTAGCACCAAACGTGGCATTCAGGTAATTCCGTACAGCAGTGCTGAAGTGTGCTGGCGCTCCATCGTGCTGAAACCACATGCGGTTACGAATAGCGAGCGGAACATCTTGCAGCAGTTCTGGTAACACTTCTTGCAGAAAAATAAGATAGCTGTCGCCACAGAGTCGCGTGGGTAGTAAGTATGGCCCAATCAAAAAGTCGTTCACAATACCAGCCCACACATTAATACCGAAACGTTGTTGATACGCATGTGGACGCGTTGCATGTGGATTATCTGTTGCCCACACATGGGAATTGTGCGCATTAAAGACACCCTCGCGTGAAAATGTCGCTTCATCTGTAAATAGCACATGACCTACGAAATCCGGCTGCAACGCACATTGCTGCAACAACCACTGGCAGAAGTTCACGCGAAGAGGATAATCTGCCGGATTCAATGCTTGTACTTTTTGAAAATGGAAGGGGTGTAAGCGATTTTCATTTAACACTCTGCATACAGTCTGATGACTCACATGTACGTCACGCGCAACAGTTCTTGTGCTTGACTCGGGTCTATCAGCCACTATGTTCAAGATGCGTTCTTCCAGTCTTGGAGTGCGTACAGCTCTTAATCGACCAGCGTCATGTCTGTTGACGTCGAACGTACCTGTTTCACAAAGTTGACGATGTAACCGTTGAAAAATTCTATGATCCGGCATTCGTCGATTAGGATACTCCGCGCGATACATTCGTAACGCAGCTCTGGCGTTACCATTTGCACGGCCGTACATGTAATGCATGTCTGCTTTTTCTGCATACGTAAAGTCACCCATCGTCTACGGCAGCACAATTGTGAATGGCGCTTGTCCCTACTGCGATACATCATGTTCATCTACTGCCCTCTACCGGCAGTGACACCAACCGATCACTCCATTTCTCTTTCCCCTGTTTACGCCTCACCGCGTCACCTGCGACTATACATTCCTATACAATAAATCCTTGTTACAATGTCCTGTACCTACCATTAAAGTTTGTACCATGAATTCGGGACCACCCTGTATATCTTGAAGTGCGGAGCTGCAGTATACTGTACTCGAGTGAGGTAAAACAGCGCATCCGTAAAAGAAGACTATAAAGGCAGTTCAGAGCTTCTCTGAGCAAGAATACTGAAAAAATAAGTATTCAGATGAAATTTGAATTGAAGAGGTACGAACATAATAGAGGTTAATTAGGAGGTCAATCATCGCAAGCATTTTCAGACTTGTGGAATTGTGTAAAGGCATCCAGAGATAATAAATTTGGCACCGGAAGACCCGGCTGTTAGGAAAAGCAGTAGGAGGTAGCTGAATCTACAATATGGCCTCTTCTTGACGTCTCTCGCACTGTAACCAGGGCTGGTAATTTTTCCTCAAACTATGGAAGTTGGCTCGGGGAAAGGGCATGGGCATGGAGGGGATTTGGGGGGTGGGGAGGGGGGGGGGCGCAGGTCACAGGGGGCAGGTCTTGCATCTGAGTGTGATAAACTGTAAATGCCCCCAAATCCGGGACTTCTGAAGGTTGGGTAAGTAGCTTGGAAAGGTAGTGCATCCATTCCGAAAGGACATAAATTAATTACACAGAGTGATTAAAAGAAGGGATCGGTTGTTAGCACACATAGTAAAGCAACAAGGAATAATTAATTTGGTACTGGAGGGAAGAGTGGGGATAAAAACTGTAGAGGGAGGCCCAGATTTGTCTACAGTAAACTGTTGCTTTTGGATGTAGACTGAAGTAGTTAGGCGAAGATGAAGACTTCTACAAGGCAGTTCAGCTTCGAGAGCTTCATCAGACCAGTTTCCGGACTGAGGAGCACAAAATCAACAAGAATTAATTTATTCTTCAGGAATTTTATAATTATGATTTGACATGTATTTTAGCATAGATTTGAGTGAATATAACAGTGTGGCATTCACCTGACAGCAAGAGAGAACCATCACAAACATAAATCAGAGCTAGTTGTTCTTGTAAATATATTTACGATACGAATCTTTTCGTTCCATAGTATCCTCGTTTACAGTTTCCATAAACAGTATGAGAAGTCAGTGGGATGCAGTGTTTTGCGGTTTAGGGCACTCGACCTCAAAGTAACAAAGGGTGGCAAGTCGTTGTCTTTGTAAAGTTATGAAGACATTATGGACGCAGGGCACAGGAAGTAGAATAAATCCGGCCGATGAACTGGCAGTAAGTTTACATCTATATTTTGCTGCAAGGTTAATCGATTACGGAAAAAGGTGAATTTTTAAGCTGCGTATTTAATTGACTCGGATTTGATAATCCAGGTCAGAGCTCTGACACCCCATTAGCGTGACGAGTCATTACCTTGCGTATACTGAAATCAGAGAGCAATTAAGTATCAGTATTTTTGGTTACGGAATATCTTTCAAGAATTTTTTATTCTTGAGTCTCAGTAGTGCATAACGTACAATTATTACTGAGAATATTTCCTTAATGATGAAATGTATTCATGACGCAGAAAAATAATTGCTGTAGTACAGTCATGCAGCTTGGTCGGTTACATTTCCAAACTGTCCTCCAAATTTTTCTTTTTAATCTGCTTACATCACCGCTGGCCTACCACATAGTTCTATTATGCTTAGGAATAGAATCAAACATGGTATGTTTATCAAGTGTTAAGAAACTATCAAAAACACATTACATGTACTCGTGTGCTATCAGCTCGGTTTCGGGTAACTCCACCAATGGTGAACAAGGACCCTCTGAAATGCGTTACAGGGACGCTTCCGGGACGGGAAAGTGCGTCGATCGCGGTTCGATAACCCCCTAGGGGTTAACGATGATGTTCAATGTACTGATCAGTCTGGATGTGGATTTTACGCAGTTTGGCACATCCCAGTAGGTGAGTATTGGTATGATAGCACACCCGGACTCAGAGAGACGCTGCGCAAATGTTTAGAATACCTTTTCACATGTCCATGTAGAAATTCTCTACGCGCAGAAAGTACACAGATTCCGTCTGGGGGGGGGGGGGGGGGTATGAGGAGGAGAGAATGGGTAGGAGACTGAATATGACCCTAGACGTTGGATCTCGGTGAACGTATAATCAGCAGAGGTAGGAAATGGTCGTTAGTGGACTCTGTTGCAAGTCTAGTGTGCCTCTTGCTTGGATTGAAAATTAGTCTCGTAACCCTACCGACGATCTAAGACCTCTCGTCCATTTTTGCATGACAATGAATTCGGCATTATTATCAATTAGATGTAAAGGGTGTCTATACGCATTAAAAAAAGGTACGTATTGTCGTTGAATGTCATTGCTCGACACAGATGTCACCACAGTATCCTTACGGAAACACCTGCAGTAGCATACGTGTGCGTAAAATGAAGCCTACCCTGGGATGAATACCATTACCGTCGTATCAGTGCTTTTCCACAATAGTGAGAAGGCTACAAAGAGTGCCACGCAAGAGCCCTGTGACTAACCGCGAGGATAAATCACCAGATTAATCAGCAACTCCATAAACAGAACTTTACTAGACAGTTACTGTACGCAGTGGCGACGGCCAAGAAACCCCACTCTAGGAGCAAGTCGGTGCCTTTGTGTGAGGGGACACCATCTGGGAGACCTGGAGCTGCGCTAGCTGTACGTTTCTCAGCTCACCAGACTTAAGTCATCCTTTTATTTATCTATCTATTTATAAGGATCCATGGGAACATGTAAGTTTACAGATGCTGATTACAAAATTTATAAATCAATCAAAGAACTAACAAAACACGAAAAATTTATGGGAGGATATGCGAATAAATAACACATTATAGGGAGATCTGAACTACTGTGACGATCGTTTGTACAGAATAGGAAGAGTATGGAAGAAGGAAATTTAACACCTTCGAGTTAAATGCTTGGGATTCATCATACGGTTTCTGTCACTTCTGCCGGAACGTCGGGCCGTTAGAATTCTGAGATACCTGGAGAACGAGCTACGCGTAGTTCCCCAACTGATACCGCACATCAGTCTGACCGCTCTCTTTAGGGTTCCCTGGCTCAATCGGTAAAAGCGGAACGATCACTGTTGTCCGTCTGCCTGTTTGTGTGTCTATCAGACTTATGAACCCTTTTCTCTGGAAAGGGAACAAATGTCCAGCAGAAATTTATGTCACCTACTACGGTCTACGGACTCTATACGGTGTAAAAAACTCAAGCTTCTGAGTTAATGCAGTCAAAAGAGTCGTCCAAATGTGCCACATGTATTGATACTCGCAAACTCATTCTGTAAAACCTATACATGAACAACCTACGCCCAAGTGAGCGGTAAGGCCCGTGCATGAAAATCCGGAGGTAGAAGGATCGAATTGCTGTCGGACCACCGATTTTTCTCTACTCGTTTTAACTCGGTCTTCACCTCTCATCGAAGTGAGGAGCTGTCACAAACAGCACGTTACACTGTGTGTCCCCGTGCACCTAGCAATTGTGGTGTCTGGCGGTGATACCACAACTGACTACCATATAAACTACATAATTTTTATTACGTTGTACGTCTTCCACAATGAAGCTTTCATCAGCTTGAAACAGGAATGCTTGTTGAGGTATCTATCAGATTTAGTGACATATCGTTTACACGAGGGGCGTTCAGTAAGTAGGGCAACACATTTTTTTCTCTGTCAGTTTCAGTTGTTGTAACATCGTAGAATATTTTCGCTTCAGCCCCTATAGTTTCATGAAGTGGTGGCCCTATACGTAGCCTTCAGAGAGGCGGCTGTAACGAAGGTGCGTTCCAAGCAGAGTTTCTTTTGGCAGAAAATCGGAGCATCGCAGATCAGATATCCAGAGGGACTTGCAGAAAGTCACGGAGACATGGCATGAACAAAAGCAAGGCGAGTCGTTGGGAGAGGCGTCTGTCATCATCACTTATAACGTCGCGCAGATCTGTTGGATCTCCCGCGTTTCGCCCAGCCTCACACAGCTGTGACTCCTTCAATGACGGAACGTGCGGACACACTCATTGGAAGCCGGCCGGTGTGGCCGAGCGGTTCTTGGCGCTTCAGTCTGGAACCGCGCGACCGCTACGGTGGCAGGTTCGAATCCTGCCTCTGGCATGGATGTGTGTGATGTCCTTAGGTTGGCTAGGTTTAAGTACTTCTAAGTTCTAGGGAACTGATGACCTCAGATGTTAAGTCCCTTAGAGCTCAGAGCCATTTTTGAACACTCATTGGGGATGATCGACGCATCATAGTCAAGTATCTTGCAGCTCAATTCGACTTTCTCTGTTGACACTCGTCCCCCAGTTGGGGTACTCGAAGGTGTGTGTCCAACCGGTCCCTCGTCGCCTAACAGAAGACCATAAGGAGCAACGAAGGACCATCTGTGCGGAATTTCTCGAGCGTTGCTAGGCTGATAGTGACAATTTTTTGTCGAACATCGGAACAGGCCTTGGAACACGAGTTCAAATCTTCGAGCCGGAAACAAAACAGAAGTTATGGCTATTGTCTTCTGGGACTCTGGAGTGATTATTTTGTTTTATGTTCTCCCTGAAAGTGCAAACTCTTAAGTATATTGTGCTGACCTCAGGAAATTGAAGAAATGACTTCAGAGTGTTCGCCGCTAAAAAACCGCTGCCAAACTTCTCCATCTCTATGACAACACAAAGCCTCACAAAAGTCTGCATTCCAGAGAGTTGCTGCCGTAACCTCATCGGACTGTTTATCGTCATCCATACTACAGCGCGGACCTCGAACTTCCGACTTCCATCTGTTTGGCCCAATTAAAGACGCATTCTGAAGGAAGCAGTACGTGGACGATGGGGAGGTTTTTGATGCAGCAAGACGTTGGCTCCGGCGTCGACCAGTAGAGTGGTTCTATGCGGGAATGTAGGCTCACTCAGTGTTAAAAAGTAGATTTTTGTTGCAAAAATAGTGGGGAATAGTTTGATGTATTAGAATAATGAACAAAAGTAGTCTGCTTTCATTAAAAAGAGATTCGTTGTATTACTTATTGAACAATCCTCGTAAATAGTAACAACAACAACGGACCCAGAGCAAAGCACTGTGGTGCCCCCCACCTCACATGACCCCAGTCAGATTTAAATTGCTTCCCTGTTAGTTACAGTTGGACAAACTTCTGTTCCCTATTTTCGAGCTGTGAAGTGAACCATTACTGAACTTTTGCCATGATCCTACAGTGTTGCTCATTTGCAAAAGTACTGCGTGGTCCAAACAATCAAATGCTTTTGTTGCACCAAAGAAAATACCTACAGTCGTCTACCTAGTATTCAACCCTGTTAGTGGCTCACACGCAAAAGAACACATTACATTGACTATGGATTCTCCTTTCCTGAAGCATAACCACGACTCTGACAGAAAATAATTTTTACTCTTACGTGTAACTGCTCTCCTATGATAAAAACGTATGTGATAAAAACTTATGAAAACACTGTTGGCAAAGAAACTGGCGCGTAATTGTCTACTTTATCGCTTACGCCCATTTTAAAAATTGATTTCAGTAACTAGTATTGCAACTGTAACTTGACTGTTTCCACCAGCGGTACAGCATTTGTATTGCGGCTCGACACTATCTGCGCCCATTCTGTTGCCACTTCCGCTGATCGCAGCATTGCGATATCGAGATCTGAAGAAGAAAACTGCTCTCGACACGTAAATGTCGGTTGCTTCATAACAAATTTAACTGCGGCCCAAATGAAAGTTAGGAGCAAATATTTCACATGCTCAGATACAGTATGGAGGTCTTAAACAATTACTGTCCAGTTTCCTTACTGACATCTTTTTACAAAATATTCGAAAAAATGATTTGCTCAAGAGTAGTCGCTCAGTTTACTTATGATATCACAGCTTGGATTCCAGAAAGGTTTGCTCGAATGAGAAGGCTATTTATAAATTCACTAGTAAAAATAGACCAAGGTTTAAATAACAATATATCACCAATTTCCATTTTTGTGATCTTTCCAAGGCGTTTTATTGCGTAGATCATGTTACTCTCTCGGAAAAAGTCAGGTTTTATTGAACTGATGGATTTTATTTTAACAAATAGAATGCAAAAGATTGTGCCGAATAATTCAGACAACATCAGAAGGGTAGAAAATTCTAGTGACTAGGGAACAAGAAATCACAAATGGAGTGCGACAGGGTTCAATTTTTAGTCCACTACTATTCCTTACCTATGTGAATGACATTCCACATAACGTGTAATAGGTAAGATTTGCAATTTTTGCAGACGATACTAGTGTTATGATAAATCCCATTAGAGAGAAAGCAACAGAAGTGTTGGTAAATGTTACTTTCCAAGGAATAATTTACTGGTTCTCTGTAAACTGACTCTGTAATTTTTCTGTTGTTCTCCGTAATTAAAAAGACAAAAAACAAT
The DNA here is from genome assembly GCF_023864345.2 of Schistocerca serialis cubense. Lineage (NCBI taxonomy): Eukaryota > Metazoa > Arthropoda > Insecta > Orthoptera > Acrididae > Schistocerca > Schistocerca serialis. Next base: position 670,560,945 of record NC_064641.1, on the reverse strand, counting down.
AAAACACTGTATTTAGTTCTTTACAGCAAATAGATCCGAACGAACAACTGATGTAACACATGACTAGGGATCGGTGAATAGAGTTTCATGCTCCAAAATTATGAGTATACGTATTGAAGACAACTCGAAATGGAAGAAGCATATTACTGACCAATTAAGTTCATGTGCTTTCCTTTTCGTATAATTGCTAGTCTTGGAAATAAACGTATGAAGCTCATGAGATTTTTTGTACATTTCCACGCAATAATGTCGAATTTTCTGCACAATTTGAGAAGAATAGCAATGTCCATATCTACAACACTAGAGGGAAGAATGACCTTTATTATCCTATGTAAAAGCTGTCAGTAGCTCAGGAAGGAGATCGAAATGTAGCAACAAAAATGTTTGATCTTTTTACCAAAAACATAAAATATCTGACAGGTAGAGAAGCAAGTTTTAAATCTAATTTAAAATCATTTCCCCTGGACAACTTCTTATGCTCTACTGGCGAATTTCTTCTTAAAAAGTGATAGTCAATAATAAAAGTGTAGTTGCGTTAATACGACTAAAAATAATGCATTCATTTACCTGCTTACTGGTGACTTCCGCAGTTTATACATAGAATTTTGAGATATTCGTTATCAAAAGAAGTATTTTAGTGATCAGTACCTCAATAGTTCTCGAGATATGATGTGAGACGTTTGAAACTGTTTCCCTGCATGAAAAATTTTATCCTTTGGAAAAAGGATTTAACGTAAATACGGCACTAACGATTAAGAATAGATTTTTCACATCCTAGGTGACACGGTATTTTTAAGTGATCCGTGTGAAGGAGAAGTAGTTTAAAGCGATTCTCTACCGCTACAGACAGCGGAGCGCTTTGGATGGCTTGGCAGAAGACAGTTTTTATTTAATCGTATGGCTAGGGCCCCCCCGTCGGGCAGGCCGTTCGACGGGTGCCGGTCTTTCAATGTGACGCCACTTCGGCGACCTGTAGGCGATGAGGATGATTGGATGATGATGAGGACAGCACAACACCCAGTCCCTGGGCGCAGAAAATTCCCCGACCCAGCCGGGAATCGAACCCGGGCCGCCGGCCGCTGTGGCCGTGCGGTTCTAGGCGCTTCAGTCTGGCACCGCGTGACCGCTACGGTCGCAGGTTCGAATTCTGCCTCGGGCATGGATGTGTGTGATGTCCTTAGGTTAGTTAGATTTAAGCAGTTCTAAGTGTAAGGGACTGATGACCACAGATGTTAAGTGTCATGGTGCTTAGAGCCATTTGAACCATTTTGAACCCGGGCCCAGAGGACTGACAATCCGTCACGCTGACCATTCAGCTACCAGGGGCGGACGTAGAAGACAGTAATTGTTTGAGACATCATCGCAGCTTCAGATCTTGCAATTCAGATGCCAACTAATATAAATTAGGCCATACTTAACGGTAGTAGCTTTGGATTGCGGCTCAGGTTAACGTTGATCATTTAAATATTCAGGGTTTCCTGCAACCTGAACTCTTCAGCACTGGCTTGACGCGATGTTATGGGCGGCATTCATTTCCACCACAACGCACGCTGGGTAATTGTAGCTAATCGTGTACAAGAGATTCGGCATCGTGTTAAGTCGTTCAACTGTGTTCATCGTGTCACCCTTTTCCCCAAGAAAGAAGAAGTTGTCTTTAACGCGAAGGCTGGTTTGTAAACTAGGCATGATTCTAACGGCGACCCAGTTCTTACTTTCCTCCGGAGGACAAAAGCTTGAATCATTCTCGCGTAGGAGGATTTGATGCTCTTGTTGTTTGTCAGCTAATGTAGAACACAGACCTATCACCAATCTGACGAGCTAACCCATGAGGGCGAAGACCGCTACATACCACTGTGCTGTTACAGTTCCCTCAAACAATAGCAGACACGACCTGAAGCCGTATGCAATGGCTCCCAAAACAAGGAAAAACACCGCTGTGCATCTCCAAAATATTGAAAGAATGGAGTCTTTCCCCGGGTCATTGTCATAATCGCCGAAGGTTGTCGTCTGCGGCACTGAAGAACCGAGGCTTAAAACCGAACACTGTCCGGCACTTTCATCAGCCGTCCATGCTTCGTGGTCATAGCACCAGTCCAAATGTAGCCGCTTATGTTGTGGTGTTAACGGCAGCCTGCGGATGGGACGGCTAATTCCTAGTCCGGCTGCTGCTAGTCCTTGACCAATGGTGCGGGATATCACAGAATGCTGCAGTGAGTCCAATACTTGTTCTCGAAAAGAAGGTGCAGATACTGGGTGACAGCTATTGAACTATACGAAATAAAACCATCATCACTTCTGACGGGTTCGCATTAGGTGTTTCACATCACACGGTTGGCCACGGGGCATGGTGGGAACTAGTATGCCCATTATGGTTTGGTTTAGCGACGAAGTGCACTTTCAATTGGACAGGTTCAGTAAAAAGAAAAATTGGCACATTTGGGGGACTGCGAATCCGCATTTCGCGATCGAGAAATCTTTTCAGCCCCAACGCTGACTGTGTAGCGCGCAATGTCCAGTAACGGATAATCGGTGCGGTGTTCGTCGATAGCACGGTGACTACCGAACGGTGCGTGATGGTTTTGGAAGACGAGTTCATCCCCAGTATCCAAAGTGCCGCTGATTTCGACAAGATAGTGATTCATGCAAGACGGATCTCGACCCCATCGAGGCAGGAGAGTGTTTGATGTCCGGGACGAGCACTTTGGGGACCGAATTCTGGCTCTGGGGTACCCAAAGGCCACTGGCATGATTCTTGATTGCCCGCCTATTCTCCGGATCTGGACAGATGCGACTCATCTTCGTGGGGCTATATTAAAGACAAGGGTGTACAGCAATGACCCCAGAACCCCTGATGAGCTGAAAACAGCCAACATGAGGTCATCGACACCATCAATGTTGCGACACTTCAGCGGATCATGCAAAATTTCGATATTCGTGTGCGCCATATCATCTCCAATGATGGCGGGCACATCGAACTTGTCACAACCTAAATCCGAATATCTGTAGTGACATGTTTGATAAAGAGTGTGCACGCCGTAGTTTGTAACTAATTTACGTTTGTTTTTCATATAGTTCAATAATTGTCAACCAGTATTATGTGGTTACGATGTGCTTCGTGCATAATACGGCTATCCTCCCGTTTGGTGGTCAGACGGGTGACTGGAGTATTGAAGACGAGTATGTCAGCAGTCTTAACGTCCCCATGCAGTCCCCCATGAATATTTCAGGCCAACTCGAGATCCAGTGTGCGGCCCGTTTCAAACTCGGACAGATCTGATAACGGCGTTTCACACGAGTACGTGGCATCTCTGTATCCTTCACAGTGAACACTCAACATCTGACGCTGGTCGCTCTCCTCATATACCCTAACCAGGCCTGGTAACAACACCAAGCACGAGTGGAACTAATGCACTCTCGATGCCGTTCTACTTTTCACAGAGAAATACAAATCTAAGGATTCACACACCCGCCGATGGTGTGTACGTTTACCAAATTACATTGAAAATACGACCATGCCTTTGAGTTCAAATGGCTCTGAGCACTATCGAACATCGGAGGTCATCAGTCCCCTAGAACTTAGAACTACTTAAATCTTACTAACCTAAGGACATCACATACATCCATGCCAGAGGCAGGATTCGAACCTGCGACCGTAGCAGTCGCATTTGAGTTGCTTGACTTCTTTGTCAGGAAGCGTGTCTGCTCGGTTATAACGGCTAATGGGCTGTACAACTACAAGGGACTTTCCACAAGTGATGCAATATATTTCTCTTCTGAAAGCAAGTTTATTGTTCAGTACACCTAATAATTCCCCTTTGTTTGTCTACAAAATGCTACTTTTCAACATAATCTCTATTCAATGCGACGGCCATACGCGACCTTAGTGGGAGGGCCAGCATGGTACTACTCTACTGGACGATGTCGGCGCCAACGTGTGGCTGCATCAATAACTTCCGCGTCATGCACTAACTGTTTCCCGCAGAGTGCACCCCTCATTGGGCCAGACACATGGGAAGTCGAAAGGTGAGAGACCCGGGCTCTAGGATGGGCGAGGTAGAGCAGTCTAGTGGAATTTTGTGAGGTCTTCTCGGATGCGGAGACGTCTAATCGTGCAGTGAAGTGCTTGACTGCCGATTCGTCGACCACCTCGAGTGAGTGTGTCCGCACAGTGTGACAGCGAGGAAGTCACAGCTCGGTACGGCCGACCCGCGCTTGTGCGAGACCTTGCGTTGTCATGGACAAGGAGAAGATGTTTGCATTTTTGTGGCGAAGCATACGCCGAAGTCATTTCACCGCGGGAGATCGGACAGGATTGTGGGACCTTGTTGTGACGACGACAGAAGCCTCGCCCAGCGACTCGCCGTGCTTTTGTTCACTGCGCGCTTCCGCAGACATTCTGCAAGCGCCTACGGATATCTGCGATGCCCTGGTTTTCCGGAAAAAAAGAAAATCTTAGTGACAGCTCTGTGCTTGGAAGGCATCTCCGTTACGGACGCCATTTTGAGGGCTACGTACAGAGCAGACACTATCGTTACTTTATGAAATTATAGGGGCTGATGCGGGGATATTTCCCGATAATCTACATCAAATTCTGAATTTTTTCAGCTGAAATTGACAGAGAAAAAAAATTTTGCATCGCTTATCAAATGCCTCCCGTAATTTACTACAGAAACGAGGAATATTCAGATTTAACCTACCGTTCACGACTAGGTCATTAGAGATGGAACATAAGCTCGTATTGGTAAAGCATATTGGTCGTGCTGTTTCAGTGCAACCATCCCAACAATTTCCTTAAGCGGAAAACGTAAACGTGTTCGTCCGGGTCGATATTTCAACCACCATCCTCCCGTATACGAATCTAGTGTCTTACTATTGAGGCACCTTCCGTCGCGCCAAATAGAACACCAAACACAGTCGCAAGAATATCAGCAACCACCGTTCTCAAATACCGATGTCATATGTTCATTTCCGGACAGGTGTGTCCTACTGATAAATGACCAGTTTATCATCCCGCACATTATACTAACAGCTATTGGCATTCATCATGATTTACTTTGTATACAACTAAACTAGAGCTATTCTCAGTCCTAAGTTCACAGTCAGCAACTCAGCCTTTCATTAAGCATGGCCCAACTGCCTTCCTCCACCTCTGAATGGACGTGTCCTACAGACAAATGTGGATTCCAGGCGACTGCTTCTTGTATCATCATCAGATATGAAATAGAGATGTGTACCGCACACTCAGAGCACACAGTCACTGCACACCAGACCGCTGCTCACCGGAGACCGTCCCTGCAATCTTGTGCAGTTGTGCCAGGTGTGATTGGAGTTTCCTTACAGTACCATCACCGTATTACTTTACAACATCGCCATTCACCAATGCTTTTTCGTTGATCTCCAAGGTCATGAGTATACCGAGTAACACGAGACATCTGTTAAGATTAGTTTTTATTTTTGCATTCTACATCGATCATATGACGGGGAACATCTCAGTTGACTTTCAAGTGAGAGATATTTCCTCTGCGAAAACATGGCTGCATACTCACCCTTTGTATAACACGACTTTTTCAAAATCTTAATCGATAATAAATGTAATCCGATCACAAACATACCACCTACTCAGAAATTCATCTATGGGGTAGAAAAAAATTGTCAATTACAAACTGTTTATTTTTATGGTTTAAACGGCTCTAAGTACTGTGGGGCTTAACATTTGAGGTCATCAGCCCCCTAGACTCAGAGCTACTTAAACCTAACTAACTTAAGAACGTCACACACATTCATGCCCGAGGCAGGATTCGAACCTGCGACCGTAGCAGCAGGGCGGGTTCGGGCTGAAGCGCCAAGAACTGCTCAGCCACAGCGGCCGGCTGTTCTTCAACAATTATGCACCTGCATCTCTAATTCACAAGGGGGAGGGGGGGGGGGCTTAAACAGTTATTACGGCTGCATTCTTTGCTGTGCAGAGTAAGAGTAGCCGGTTTTTGTTCTCAGTGTTAAATTTATAAATGCTGCTATTATTTAAAGTGTGCCTTGTTCTTCACAGAAAACTTGATAAGAGAACAAATGTACTACGAAGATGTCGTTAGTACACCTAAAGTTTTGAAACGAATGCCAGCATGAAATTCCTTACAGCACGTTTCTATGAAATAAATGCCTTGTGAAATTGCACCAGAAAATTATTACAAACATCAGTGAATCGAAGTATGCAAGATACGCTAATTTCCTAATGCTTTCATCACCGAAGACATCATTTACACGTAGAGATGATCTATAGCACGTGATTTCATATTTTAGTTCTGCTTAATATGAACACTCAGGAATCTATTAGTCACATATATTTCTAACTGAATGGAAAGTGGTATGACTTAGCTCAAATCAGCATTGAAATACAGCTGACTAGAAACATTTTGACCGGACCAGAACTCGAACCCGGATCTCTGCTACTCGCAATCGGTCACCTTGACGACCTTGGTCCCCCGAACACACTTCCCTTCCGACCCAAATTCCAAGTGTTGTGCACCACTGATGTTGTGGCCCTGTTCATTTTCCCCGCTGCTCGCAGCCTCACTGTATTCCCACAAGGGGACCAACTATGGTATACATCCGCAATGAGATGTCCGACAGAACAGACACCACAGATATAACTGAATATATATATATCCTTTCACCTGTATTGTGTTGTTATCGATAACGCTGTATTTTGCCCTTTTATTAGGTTATGGACCTTTTACCGAGAACTGTTTAATAGTAGGCTAATTTTAATATTTCATTTATCGTCTGATCTTATTATCGTGCTTTCGGCAACACCAATGAACCTCATTCTACTTCATCGCTGTATACTGGAGCCTTATTTACATTTAATAAAAAGCAGCAGTGATCATGGCCAAAGGCCCTGCCGCAGTGGTAACACCGGTTCCCGTCAAATCACCGAAGTTAACCGCTGTCGGACTGGGCTAGCACTTGGATGGGTGACCATCCGGTCTGCCGAGGGCTGTTGGCCAGCGGGGTGCACTCAGCCCCTGTGAGGCTAACTGAGGAGCTACCTGATTGAGAAGTACCGGCTCCGGTCTCGTAAACTGAGATACGGCCGGGAGAGCGGTGTGCTGACCACATGCTTCTCCCTGTCCGCATCCAGTGACACCTGTCGTCTGAAGACGACACGGCGGCCAGCCGGTACCGTCGGGCCTTCCAAGGTCTATTCGGACGGCGTTTAGTTTAGGCTGGTGATCATAGAAATAAACACTCTGTAACGCAAGCCGTATTTTCTCACTACTCAGAAGAAAATTCGAAAATTGAGTGAACTGTCTAATACGACTTTTTACTTACTGTCAGTGAAGTTGTAAGTCGCACACTTGCTCATTGGACCTCGAAACCGATACATTTAATTTTCCTCCAAAATGTTGTTGGTATCTGCAGTCACAGGTTTTAGACACATCACAAAAAATTTGCACACATCAGTGGTGTAAACAAACCTGAGAGGCAGGTGCGGCAGGCAGGTGGGGCGTAGGGAGCGCAACCAGCCAGGAAAAGCAGCCATGACGCGATAATTTGGGGCAGCCGCAGCGATTGATGCCGTCATCCCGGTAGCGATACGTGCGTGTGACAGCCGTCAATATCGCCTCACGGCAGGGCATGGCGGCTACGCCACGTGGCCGCTAGTGGCCCAATTTCCGCACACTCCTGCAGCCACCGGTCGTTACCGTGTCTTTTCTTTTAACAGGCTTTTCTCGACCAACAACGGAGGTTAACTACACCGAAGGAAGCAATAGCGTCCTCCACGACCGCAATATTAAAGGCAGTACCATACAACTCTCAGCTGTCCTAAGCAGCTGCTGCTGTAAGGCCGGAGTTTAGCTGTCTATCCGACTGTTCCGAATGTCCACGTGAGCGCCATCAGAAAGCGGCACGACTGATGTACTCATTCCAGAGGATCCTTGGTCTCAAAATTATTTGCAATGGGAAACTACAGATTCGTAAAGCGTGACATTGTTGCAATGGAGAAATCTAGATTGATTTGATTCTATTTTAGAACCACTTATTCATACAGCTTAATTACAATTACTGCGCTTCAGCTGGCCGGGGTGGCTGATGGGTTCTAGGCATTACAGTCTGGAACCGCGCGACCGCTACCGCCGCAGGTTCGAATCCTGCCTCGGGCATGGATGTATGTCACGTTCTTAGGTTAGTTAGATTTAAGTAGTTCTAAGTTCTGGGGGACTGATGACCTCAGAAGTTAAGTCCCTGTTGTGTACATAGTTCCGCGTAGTCAGCGCGTACACAACTTTCCCAATAGAGCGCGCCCACTAAGCACAACAGCGCAGACGCAGCGCTCGTCCGTCTCCGCACTATGAGATGGCGCTGTCTTAGAGGCGGACCAAATTCTGCTTCCGCCGATCCACGTATTAATGTGTTACACAGCCAATGAGATTGCTGTTAACATAGAACCTTTTCTCCTTGGAAATCACACTCGCGCAGTGATACCTGAACGCGCGAGGTATTATAACGAGTGTACTGACCTCCAATTAGTCAGTCTGCATTAGTCTGCATTAGTCTATAGTCAAGTTCCAGTCTGCGCCTAATAGGATTATCATATTCCTGTACATAGCCATGAAGAGAAATGTATAGACACTTTGTCAAGTATCAGAGATATGTGAGATTAAGATTAACGTACCAAGACCAAAGTAACTTCAGATTGTCAATTGTAAACAGCATCCAGAATCAAGTTAAGTAAGGTTTATGATTGTTATTATTTTAATAAACGTGTGTGAAAATTAATCAAGTTCTGTTTAAAGTTGGTCACCGTCAATCCGCTACTCTAAGCATGCAAGTGGCATTTGTACCGTCTGACCTAACGGCAGAAGATACACAGGCCACGGTTAGACCACGAGACATATTGCTGATATTCGTCTACTTCGTTAGAGCGACAAGTCAAATAATATGATGGTGTGTGTACCGAAGGTCTTACAGTATGCACACCACAGCCACATAGTGCTCAGAGCCATTTGAACCATTTTTGAACTGCGCTTCATAACACGTTTCGCATGTAGAAGCAATCTTCTTCTTATCATATTACTTCTTTAACAGTGTTAACAAAATATCGCATGTTCCCATGCTTGTGACATTAGAATCTGACGCATATACATGGTGTCTCAGAAATGTTGCGACAAACTTCAGGGACTGTGGAGGATGTCTTGAGGAACATGTCGAGAATAAGAACCTGTGTACGGAAACGTCGTCCAAGTGCGCTACAGAGCGTCGAAGTTATAGCCGCCGGCGCCTGCCAATAGGCCACTCCTTCAGCAGCAAAAGTGACTTTGCACGTCCTCTGACGGAGTACACTTTTTTCAACTGTACCAGTTGATATTTATCAATGCCTGTAAGCAGCGAAAGGTCTAGATTTCATTATAACTTCATAAGCAGAAAGTCTCGCACTGTTGTTTGTTATTCAATGATCACGACTTTGTCACGATCGCCAGTGGAGAAGATGGAGCTACCTGCTGCATAGAAATGTCTTGTCTCCTGTCAATGTGATGCTCTGTTGTTTCAGTGGATGACAGTTTCGGTGGCTGTAGGTTATGGACACGGTTTTCCATCCGCAGTTTATTTTTCTCCAATTTACTTAAAAACTCCGGAGATTTTAGTGTGCTTCAGGAGAAAAATAAACTGTCAATGGAAATCTGTTTCGAAAACAGTCATCTAACAAGAGGATAGAGCATCACTTTCATAGGAGACAAGGCCTGTCTAGGCGGCAACCAGCTCCATCTTCTTCACTGGCAATCGTGGCAATCTTTCAAGATCACTGAATGACAAACAACATTGCGAGACTTTTCGCTTACGGTCCGAGGTCACTTTTGCTGCTGTAGGGTCTCAGGTTCGAATCCTGCCTTGGGCATGGATGTGTGTGATGTCCTTAGGTTAGTTAGGTTTAATTATTTCTAAGTTCTAGGAGACTGATGACCTCAGCAATTAAGTTCCATACTGCTCAGAGCCATTTGAACCATTTGTAATCATGTGCACTTGAAATATCAGACATTTCGTCGTTTATGAGGCGGTCGTTCCGCTATCAATGATGGGACTATTCTCAAAAACTTTATTTCCTGGTTGATTAAATCTGTGCGCCGGATCGGAGCTCGAACATGGGACCTCCGCCTTTAGCGGGCACGTGCTCCACCGACTTACTCAAAAATTGAAAACCAGCTGCTTTCCTGGTTAAAAACAATTTTCTAGCTTGAGGTGGTGAATAATATAAATAGCTGTGAAATATGGTCTGAAGTATCTTCTAGGGTGCAGGTCATGCGTAACAAGGGCAACTAATAAATTGAAGAAGATTACAATCATGATTCTATCCAATTCTCAAGTTTAGTTCTTCCCGCGATCTAGTGACCTGTGATAGTGCTGCCTCTAAGACGGATCTCGCCGCTCTCGCTATAAGGATTTGTCACTTCTTTTTACAATCTATTTCGTTTGCTCGGCGTTTAATTCTTAATTACTTGTCTTGATTGTTTATCAGAATGTTGCAGTCTTGTTTCCAAACCGTTTCAAATCTGGTAACGTTTTAATCTGTTATTTTATTGTGTGAACAGGGATTGAGTCGTTCATTTGCAACGTTCTTCGTAAAATGTTACTGTCTCTCACAAACAAAACAAGTCAAGTGATATTATTTACAGTACAATATTTTCGCCTTTGCCTGTTACCAGCGCTTACAAACGGACATAAATGTATGTACCGTACATTCAGACATACCGCTACTATATGAGAACTCGTGCTCCAACTCAATAGGAGTTTCTGCAGTGGTTGGATTTACTGCTATTCTCTCCAGTGTTTCACGAAATTGTCAATTTTTAAGCGGAGCTATAGTTAGTTTGTCGTTTCTTGCGTATCCCTTGAACTAGCGTCGCGCGAGTCAAACGTCACGTGATCGTTCGAACAAGCTCGGTACCATAACGAACGCTGCGGCTAATCGAAAGATCTAGAGACCGTTCGAACTCGAGTATTGTTTGCCCAGACCTGCTATTTACTTTTACCTCTATTAATGGCTACGTATGTACATGATTTTTTGGTGCACATCTATGGAAAAGTATCTTTCGAATTATATACGTTTCATTGGCCTCTAGTGCACTTAGTATTAAAAATTGGTACTTCCGTTTTCGATGTTCATATATCAATTTTATGATTTTTATGAATACTTGGGCTGTCAGTTCGTAGTAATTGATCGAAAGTCATCGAGTAAAACAGAAGTAATATCCGGTGTTCCCCATGGAAGTTTTGTAGGCCCGCTATTGTTCGTAATCTATATTAACGACTTAGGAGACGATCTGATTAGCAGTCGTAGATTGTTTGCAGATGATGCGGTCATTTACCATCTTGTAAAGTCATCAGACGATCAAAACGACTTGCAAAATGATTTAGATAAGATATCTGTCTGGTGAGAAAAGTGGTAATTGACCCTGAATAAGGAAAAGTGTGAAGTTATTCATATGAGTATTAAAAGAAATCAGCTAAATTTCGATTACGCGATAAGTCACACAAATCTGAAGGCTGTAAATTCAACTAAACACTTATCGATTACAATTACAAATAACCAAAATTGGAACGATCACATAGATAATATTGTGGGTATAGGAAACCAAAGACTGCGATTCATTGGCAGAACTCGTAGAAGGTGCAACAGGTCTACTAAAGAGACTGTTTACACCACACTTGTCCGCCCTGTTCTGGAGTATTGCTGCGCGGTGTGGGATCCGCATCAGGTCGGACTGACGGATGACATCGAAAAAGTACAAAGAAGGACAGCTAGTTTTGTATTATCGCGAAATAGGGGAGACAGTGACACAGACATTATACATGGAGTGTCAATCATTATAACAAAGGCGGTTTTCGTTGCGCTGGGATCTTCTCATGAAATTTCAATCACCAGTTTTCTCCTCCGATTGCGAAAACATCCTGTTGACAGCCACCTACATAGAAAAATAAGAGAAAATAAGGGAAATGAGGGGTTGCACAGAAAAATTTAAGTGCTCGTTTTTCCCGCGTGCCGTTCGAGAGTGGAACGGTAGAGAGACAGCTTTAAGGTGGTCCATTGAACCCTCTGCCAGGCACTATATTGTGAATAGCAGAATAATCACGTAGATGTAGATGTAAGGCTGAAGAGTTGTATGTTGTACCTCTTCCAGTGAAGTTCTGTCTCCCACCCGTGCCCCCTTTCATGGTCCATAAGGAATGAAGAAATGAAGTAAAAAATAAAAATTATAGTATTCAGGTCAGGCACTGAAAATTGCAGGGAAGTTACGTGTCGAAATATTTGTGGTTTCTGACGAATTTAATCGACCGCATTCCCGAGGGTTATTCGAAACAGTACAATGGTATTTGTGGCAAGTAAAACTTCTCAAAGTGTGGATCAGACAACTCGTCTCACAGCCATGTGCGTGCAAATGTTAGCGCCCCGTAAGCTGACTGCCGCATTCCGCGATACGCCTCTCGTGACTTTCTGTTTCTCACAGCTCGGCTCGCCATGCGTGAAATTCGCGAGCCCCGGCTCCCCTCGCCGCCGTCTAAATTAGTTATCAGCAGGAGTTACAGGTCAGGTAACAGCGCAGCCGGTCTGCTATCTGACCAACACGCGTGAGGCGAACGTATTGCCAGATCGACCCGGCGCGCCGGTCAGACGTGCGGGTTTGAAATTGTCAGCACAGCTCCCCCTGCCCAGCACCGCCCATTGCACTCCTTTATAAGAGCTACAGGGACTTTTGCTCTATGAACAGAAATAACTGTGGCTGTAAGCAACTCGATGCCGGCGGGCCGTTAAAGCCGAAACGTACACTCGAGTTACCCCCGTACCCGGGCCGCTCTGCGCTCGCCGTTCGCACACATTCTCTCTCTCTCTCTCTTTCTCTCTCTCTCTCTCGCTCTCTCTCTCTCTTTTTCTATCTCTCTCGCTCTCTCCACATTCCCCCTCCTTTCGTCGCTTGTGTGCCATTATGTGGCAGGGCAGGGGAAGAAGTTTCCCGGTGGGGAGGAGGGGGGGGGTATAGGAGGTCGAGATGGAAGCGCAGGCAGTATCAGATTCTGTTTCTCAAAGGGGACACACCCACACATGCAGGCACGCACACAATTTGTCCAAACTTTTTTATAGCTTATATTACGGTTCGATTTTCTGTTAATTTTGTTTTCTTTCAGACATTCATGGCACTGCTAGTAAACACCGTCTGCAAAACTTCGGCAACTTTCTGTGTCAGTCGTTCGCCGCAAAGGAATATATAGAGACAATAATGACGAGAAATAAACTTCTGGGCGTGCTGAAATATTTATCTCTTTTCCACGAAATTCGGTTCATATTATTTGACATGAGCTTTCATAATTTCTATTCTTTCATTGTAGATAGTCGCTTCAGTGATAATGATTCAAAGAAATTGTATTTTTCTTTATTGCATTACGATTTCCCCTCTCCCCCCCCTCCTCCCCCCCTCCCCCAGTCCACCAGAGGGGGCCGGCCGTTGTGGCGGAGCGGTTCTAGGCGCTTCAGTCTCTAACCGCGCGACCGCTATGGTCGCTGGTTCGAATCCTGCCTCGGGCGTGGATGTGTGTGATGTCTTTAGGTTAGTTAGGTTTAAGTAGTTCTAAGTTGTAGGGGACTGATGACCTCAGATGTTAAGTCCCATAGTGCTCAGAGCCATTTGAACCAGAGGGTGCCGGGCCGGCAGAAGCGTAATATGCCGCCCTACAGCTTACAGAAAAGTTAAAAAACATAATGAGAATATAAACAAACAAGAAAAAAGGCGATAAAACGGTGACATTGTAAAAAACTGTATAATGGCGGAAAGTTGTGGAATTTAAAATGTAAAAACACTGTGGTGACGATGCGGATGAAGACACAAAAGAAATAGACAGGCACAATTAAAAAAAAACCACAAGGCAACAGTCTGGTTTCTGTTAGCACAAGATAAAAAACACAACTCGCGACAATATCGTAGCTGTTTGCACGACTGACAGGGGACGCACAACACTGAACACTAGCTGAAAACAGCACTACAAAGGTGACACGGTGGCAGATGGTGGCTGAAGGAGATCCCGGACCGATGAGGAGGAAAAAGGGGGGGGGGCGCTGGGCGGACGCGAGAAGGAGGAGGAAAGGCAGTGGAGGGGAGAGCAAAAAGTACTCGGCGAAGAGAAAGGAGGCAGAGAGAGGGTAGGCAGGGAAAATACAGGATAGAAGGGGGGAGAGGGAGCCCGAGAAAAAAGAAGGGAGGGGAGGTGAGGATCAGAGTTGATGGGAGGCATAAATGGAGGGAGACAGAGTACCATCCAGGAGGGGGAACCGACAGAAGCCACCATGGGAAAGGAGATGAAGGGTGTAGAGGTGAAGTGTACGGGGAACACAACGGTGAATCCGCGGCAGAGGGCAGGGGTTGGAGAGGAGGGAAGCAACCAGGGGATGAGGGGGATCAAAGAAATAAGGCGCTAGACTAAATTATATGGTTCAAATGGCTCTAAGCACTATTGGACTTATCATCTGAGGTCATCAGTCTCCTAGAATTAATACTACTTAAACCTAACTAACCTACAGACATCACACATATCCATGCCTGAGGCAGGATTCGAACCTGCGACCGTAGCAGCTGCGCGGTTCCTGACTGAAGCGCCTAAAACCTCTCGGCAACAGCGGCTGGCAGACTAAATTAAATATGGTCACTCGAACTGAAGACGTCAGTAAATTTAGTCCAGCGCTATACCCAGTTACTGTTCCGTCGAGGATTCCTCATCAACAGGGCATCATATACGAGGGGCGTTAAATAACTAATGCAATACCTTTTTCCTCGGCCAATTCCGGTTGAAAAAAATGCAGAATTTGCTGTCGAACATGCTGGAATATTCCTACTCCATACCGTTTCATGAAGTTCCGATACGTGGCGGCTCCATACGTACCCTTCAAAATAGCGTCTGTAACAGGGATTCGTTCCAAGCAGAGAGCTGTCACTGAGTTTCTTCTGACGAAAAATTAGATCATCGTGATTATTCATAGGAGCTTGCAGGAAGTCTACGGAGACCTGGCAGTGAACTGAAGCACAGTTAGTCGTTGGGAGAGGTGACTGACGTCATCGCAACAAGATCGTACAAACCTGTTCGATCTCCCGCAGCCAAATGATACCAGCGTGTTCTTCACCACACAAATGCGAACGATCTTCTCCTTGTACATGACAACGCAAAGCGTCGCGTAAGTCTGCGCACCCAAGATGAGCTCAGAAATCTTCATTGGACTCTTTTTCCTCCTTCATCCTACAGCGCGGATTTCGCACCTTCCTCCTTCCATCTGTTTGTCCCAACAAAGGAGCAGGACGTGTATGAAGGGTAGGTTTTCGGTGTAGCAAGACGCTGGCTCCGACGTCGACCAGTAGAGTGGTACCATGCGGACATACAGCCCCTCCCAGTAAGGTAGCTTAAGACCGTCTCATTGAACGGAGATTATGTTGTTGCTAAAATAGTGGGTAATCATTTGGAGTATTTGGATCCTAACTAAAACCAGTATGCCTTCAGAAAAATGCTTATTGAACGACCCTCGTATAAAAATAAACAACATTGTGTACCCTACAGGGTACGTGCATAAGAAACGTCACAAGCAGATGCAGTATGGCAGTACCGGTCGTTAATCGTAGCATTGCACACATACATCTCGAATTACGACGAAACGTAGCGCCCTTTCGTCTATATAACAAAAGTGTCTCTACACCTGAATTTACAGCAACTGCTTGAAAAAATTCATAACGGATACAAATGATAAAAGTACTGGAATACTAAAGGCATCCAGTACTCTTACTAAAAAGGCAGGTAAAGAAATATTTGAATACAGAGGCATTAGCACTACATTTCACAGGGGTCGGCGGCTTACTTCTGTCTAAGAATAAACGAACTAACTTTTTGTTCACTTGCCGCCGTTACCACATAATCTGAAGTAAATTCCTAATTTTCAATTTCTTCATTTTAAATACCTAAGACTTCAATTATTATACGGAAAGTATACTTGTTTCAGGCTATGCCGCGAAGAAGAATACTGACGGGTCAGTCTAAAAGGCGAAGAGCCAGACAGACAGGACTAAGGCGGACAATGGTCATGACAATACTTCTGTTCTTTTCAAAGATATATTTAAATATACACTAAACATAATTCTAAATAATTTTGGAAATCATAACAGCGTTTTCACGAACTTATAGTGCAGATTAAATTTGGTGTCAGAGGTTCTTTAAGTGATACAACGGCATTAATGAGGAAGTTAATCGTTTTAATGGGGAAGTTAATCTACCGCCGTTAATACAAAATTTAACTTTCAACGCACTGTATCAAGGAGGCGCTTCAAATGACCCCACAGTTAAAGAGAGATAGATAATAATCGTAGATACTAATCGTAGCTTCAATGCAGAATTTGCTTTGCTCAGTTCTGAGGCTAAAATTTCAGAAACAGTTCTTTTTTACTCTTTTCCTCAAAGCGATCAGGTAAGAACCAAAAATGTGCATAGGGTTCAAGTAAGAATTAAGAACTGCCATACGAATTAAATTTGAGGTTGAGCATTATCGTCCAACAACCAGTCGTGCTCTATGAGGTTGAGCATTATCGTCCATTAATACAAAGTCTGGGAACACTGCACCTCGCAACAACCATACATGAGGTAGGTCTGAAGATCTCACCGTACCTGAAAGCAGTTAAACCTTTCCGATCCACCCGTACAATTTGATGAAGACGTGTCAGAGTGGTCAACATAATCGTTGCCCACACCATTAGCGAACCTCCTCGATATCGGTCTCCTTCCACAACGTTTGTATCTAAAAATCGTGTTCCATATTCCCTTCAGATGCGAATCCATCAAGAATCACTCTCCAGACTAAATTGGGGCCCATCTGCGAATAAAGCACTGGCCCGATCTTTGAGTGACCAGGTGGCATGTTGACGACTCCACTCTAGACGTTCCCTATGAGAAGAAGCTCAGAGACACACTACAGCAGGTCTCCGACGATAAAGGCCACTTTGTCGAAGCCTTCTCTACACCATTTGCCTCGATACAACACGTCCAGTGGATGCTCGAGGTTCGGTACTAAGGCCGTGTCGTCGTGCCTTTAGAACCAAATAACAGTCCTCTCTGTCTGGTGTCACCCTATCGTGGTCTCCGTCATACATTTTCGGTCTCTATAAACTGTCGTCCCATCCGAGAAAGAACAGAACGATTCACGTTAAGCCACATCAGTTTGCGACTGTCCTGCTTCCATTCCTCCACTACAGAGAGTCTGGTAGGTGTCTTCTCTGTGCCATACTGCACCGTCTGTCACTCTGAACACAGCTATTGTGTATGTGGGACTCACCGAAAAACAGTACTCCGTTTGATAGATGCCCCGATGTCATCGTTGGCGTGGTTTTCCGTTGAATGAAATGCCATCTTCCTTGCAGAACACGATCGAACGGACATCTGTTGACAGTTTGTATGTTTATATCGTGAATTAAACACAGGACGTGGAAACCGCGGTTCGTTGCTTTTATTTTGGACACCAGTGTCCAAACCTCCTAATTTGGTGGCATCTACTGAACCTATGCACTGAGAGTTTTGCTTTGTCGTTGTCCGGGGTACATGCCTTCAATCCTTCCCTCCCACCCTACCCACTACTGCAACACATCTGTGCGCTAGTACGCCTGTCGCGTTTGAGACAGGACGGGCTACAACACAGGGAAATAAACTATTCCAGAGTAAATACTTCAATGTTCCTATGATGCATACATTAATAAGAATGTGTAAAGGTGATTGTGAGAATTACAAAGGTGTTTCACTTTATTATTTTGTAATCGTTACTATTTTTAAAGGCCCCTCACTAAAGTAATAAATTTTATATGTGAAAAATAAATTACACTCCTGGAAATGGAAAAAAGAACACATTGACACCGGTGTGTCAGACCCACCATACTTCCTCCGGACACTGCGAGAGGGCTGTACAAGCAATGATCACACGCACGGCACAGCGGACACACCAGGAACCGCGGTGTTGGCCGTCGAATGGCGCTAGCTGCGCAGCATTTGTGCACCGCCGCCGTCAGTGTCAGCCAGTTTGCCGTGGCATACGGAGCTCCATCACAGTCTTTAACACTGGTAGCATGCCGCGACAGCGTGGACGTGAACCGTATGTGCAGTTGACGGACTTTGAGCGAGGGCGTATAGTGGGCATGCGGGAGGCCGGGTGGACGTACCGCCGAATTGCTCAACACGTGGGGCGTGAGGTCTCCACAGTACATCGATGTTGTCGCCAGTGGTCGGCGGAAGGTGCACGTGCCCGTCGACCTGGGACCGGACCGCAGCGACGCACGGATGCACGCCAAGACCGTAGGATCCTACGCAGTGCCGTAGGGGACCGCACCGCCACTTCCCAGCAAATTAGGGACACTGTTGCTCCTGGCGTATCGGCGAGGACCATTCGCAACCGTCTCCATGAAGCTGGGCTACGGTCCCGCACACCGTTAGGCCGTCTTCCGCTCACGCCCCAACATCGTGCAGCCCGCCTCCAGTGGTGTCGCGACAGGCGTGAATGGAGGGACGAATGGAGACGTGTCGTCTTCAGCGATGAGAGTCGCTTCTGCCTTGGTGCCAATGATGGTCGTATGCGTGTTTGGCGCCGTGCAGGTGAGCGCCACAATCAGGACTGCATACGACCGAGGCACACAGGGCCAACACCCGGCATCATGGTGTGGGGAGCGATCTCCAACACTGGCCGTACACCACTGGTGATCGTCGAGGGGACACTGAATAGTGCACGGTACATCCAAACCGTCATCGAACCCATCGTTCTACCATTCCTAGACCGGCAAGGGAACTTGCTGTTCCAACAGGACAATGCACGTCCGCATGTATCCCGTGCCACCCAACGTGCTCTAGAAGGTGTAAGTCAACTAACCTGGCCAGCAAGATCTCCGGATCTGTCCCCCATTGAGCATGTTTGGGACTGGATGAAGCGTCGTCTCACGCGGTCTGCACGTCCAGCACGAACGCTGGTCCAACTGAGGCGCCAGGTGGAAATGGCATGGCAAGCCGTTCCACAGGACTACATCCAGCATCTCTACGATCGTCTCCAGGGGAGAATAGCAGCCTGCATTGCTGCGAAAGGTGGATATACACTGTACTAGTGCCGACATTGTGCATGCTCTGTTGCCTGTGTCTATGTGCCTGTGGTTCTGTCAGTGTGATCATGTGATGTATCTGACCCCAGGAATGTGTCAATAAAGTTTCCCCTTCCTGGGACAATGAATTCACGGTGTTCTTATTTCAATTTCCAGGAGTGTATTTACGGTCTGTTACATGGTTCGATGTAGGAGCCGTCTAGTGGAAATAACGCACTATAAAAATATCTTTGCGATAATATCTGTCAGTTGTACCTTATACGCCATTAAAGTGGATTTTCGCTGTTTAGAATATGCCCAGTTTTTGTAAACATACGTGCTGCTATGATAGAGTTTTTGTGATGTAACAAACATCAGTGAGGGACAGCCTGTATATATGGACATGGCCTTTTGCCAAGGTGCTTTACGTTTTTAAATACTTTAGTTATGAGAAACCTTTTACAACGTGTTTTTTATCCACTTGACAATTTGGCGTGAGGTTCAACTTAAAATGAACACGTTTCACAACAAAGAGATATTTAAGGTATGCAGATGTATAATTCCACTTCCGGTTTTTGTAACGCCAAGCTAAACTTTTATCTCAAATATTACTTCTTAACTTTGAGACACATTCCATGTATATGCACTTTGTTACAAACCTGAAAATGACTTCAAGGTCTGTCGAAATCTGTTGTCTTGAATAAAGAAATGTTTTATGCGCTCTAAGGTGTTGAATTTTTCAAGAATGGTAGAGCACTTGCCCGCGAAAGGCAGAGGTCCCGAGTTCGAGTCTCGGTCAGGCACACAGTTTTAATCTGCCAGGAAGTTTCATGATGAGTTTTTCTTAGAAATTTTCATCTCCCTTACGTATTCAGTTGCCCGTTGAATAACCTCATTTTATTTCTCTATCTCTTCATCTTCTGCGTGTGATGTCGTTACGCTAAAATTTAAATACGTTATCAGGCTTTAGCATGAGATCCATATTGGACACAGACAGTGGGGTTAACACACATTCTTTCCCACAGGGCATGCGAGTGGGGTGGGGGTGCCTCCGGAAGGGCGTCTGGCCACTAACCGCCACTGCCACTGCCAAAATCAATGTAAAACAATGCTGACTCCGTACAGAGATGAGAAAAGGCAAAAGGACAAGAAAACCTTATGTGGCTCTGATGTTGGAAGTTGAGTAAACCAACAGAGCAGGGAGTTGATTTTATCGGATAAACGCTGTGTGTGGGATTGAAACGACACGTAGGACTTTGGGTATTCATAACTAATGTGGATATAAGGCCATGGACATGAAAAGGATTGATAGGGAAGAGGACAGAACTGATGTGGGTAGGTAACTGGAAACAGGAGTGCAATATGTTAAATATTTTAGAAACTGACAAAACCCTTTATTTGTTGTTCGTTCATTCACTAGTCTCTCACGGGTGAAAATAGAAGACTCCGCCCTACAGCGAATAGCGTTTACACTAATCCACGTACTTTTAAAGCATTGAGAAAAAGAGAATATTACATACGTTCTAATATCATCAATCTGATGATTACAGGTTGATGGTATGAAAAACAGTGTCATTAAAATAAAATACAGATGAAATTGATGGATCACTTCACTGCACTAAATTAGGAAGGATCTGTACTGGGAAGCGACAACTGGGGTGGTTCGGGTAGTTCTCGTGAATGAGGGTGGACATTTGGTGACGAGTAAAATGGAAGGATTGGTGGTAGTATATCAACAAGAGAATTTAGACAGCTTTAACTAGTGAGCATGCTATTTTTATGAGGAGGAAGCAATACGAGAGGATGGAAACGAAAGAAAGAGCCGTATAGTGTTGAGAAAGATGTGGAGTGGGTTACATCTGATAGGAAGAATAAACAGGGCGGATTTCGTTGTTGGCCAGCGGCAGCCAACTAAATTGCGTGGGGAGAGGATATGAAGGAGTATATGTGTAGGGTTGGAGTGATTTGTTGATATAGACGCGAGGCAGCATTACGGGATTGGAGAGTAAACAGGAAACAATGTCGTCGAAGTTGAGTGTGTGTGTGTGTGTGTGTGTGTGTGTGTGTGTGTACGTACCGAAAGAGGGGAAATAGATGTGCTGGTGAATCATTCACGTAGGCAAGGATAAAAGAATCCAGGTAGTAAGGCAGAATGCATACTGTTTAAGGATCTGGAAAGAGATGGGTCTTTGATATTATGGCTGCGTCCGCATAACAGAGCTTGGAGGGATCAGTGCTTTATGTGGTGGTGGTGGTGGTGGTGGTGGTGTGAGTGGGGAGGAGGGGATGAATGAATATCCTCATGTTTGGCTGCATAGTAATTTTATTCTTTTGCGGATTTTTTATTGTATATTTAGTGGGCGGGGTTGTATGTTATTTTACAGACGATGGTTAATCTGAGGTATCTCACTTTATTAGATAGGTCGTTAATGGGTATTGAAATGTCATCGATACGGAAGCTGTTGACGGTTTGCCCATTGATTATTGCCTGGATTATGGATGGATTTATCTTGGGGAGCCACTGGTTGCACCAGGTGGTGGCCTACACAGATAGGATTTATCAGTATAAAACCATGGTGAGTGGAGCTGCCAAGGTGTGAACCATGCAGCCGGCTGTTGTGGCCGAGGGGTTCTGGCGCTTCAGTCCGGAACCGCACGACTGCTACGGTCGCAGATTCGTATCCTGCCACGGGCATGGATGTGTGTGACGTCCTTAGGTTAGTTAAGTTTAAGCAGTTCTAAGTTCTGTGGGATTGATGACTTCAGATGTTGAGTCCCAAAGTACTCCAGCCATTTTTTGAACCATACAGGTGGTCGCGGAAAACGGTACACCACACATTAGAGCCATTGCCCTCCAGGAGTAACTACTACCAAGAAACATTGATAATAAAGCAGGTGGACAGCTGACCACTGCAGTCCTGTGCTGTTTCACTATTGATAGATATCATTTTTCATCGTCATGAGCACTGTGAATCTTCTATTTGCAGAACTGTTGTGAGGGAAAAATACAGTAACAGTTGATAGACGCGCATCTTATTTACTTTGCGAGAAACGGTTTATGTCGTTTAACATATTTGAAAAGCGATCTTCATAGAAATCTGTATTCAGCACATGGAGAAAACGGAAGCAGTATGTTCCGCATTACCATTATCTGTGTAATGGCGTCCAGGCCCACTTATTTTTTAACTTTCTAACCGTAGGTCTTGTTTGTAACAATCCCTTATTTATCCGCGATTTCGTTTTGAACAAATACGGCCATGTCTTCCTTACACAGTTTAATCGCCGTAACTTTTTAAATCCGTGCCGCCACTGGTCTGGCTTTAATGTGAACATAATTATACTTGCAGATGACGTGATTACGCAAGCAGTCTTCTTTAAATTTAATCGCTTGAATGTACTCAAGGAGAATTTAAGATTCCAACTGATCTCGGCTGGCTCTTGCTAGACTCCAGCGCAGATGGCGCAACTGCCCGGCGTTCAGGACTATGAAGACAGTTGAGGCTAACCTAGAAGCAGCACCTGCTCATCAACAAATAACTGCTTATTTATTTTGAGGAGGTTATTTCAACTTTGTTTTTGAAGTCAGTGAAGAAAGTAATTAGTTAAAAAATTGAATTTATATGTGGATCTGCTGCATGCTATGTAGGAGTGCAGTCATTCGCTGACACGGATAATTTAGCACGGAAAAATTTTGGCTACACGGAGACAGCAAACATTCATCAATAAATAGCTTGTGCAGTCGGTAGTACAGATAAGCTAACGACTCACGGTAGAGAATACAAAAAATTACAAACATGTGTATGTATATGATTTTATATCGTGTTACTTCCCAAAAGCTACAATGCGTGGTGTTGTGAAGTTGTATTATGGACAATGAACGACAGTGATTGAACAGTCCGATTGAAATTACTTGACAGTTGACGTTTGTCACTTACCGCAACAGTGCTGCCACATCGACTGCTGGCTAACGGTCTGTTACAGCTGACACAAAGACAGAGGGTCGCTTCATAAATGCTGTTAATGTGTAACTCGGAGTAATGTTGGAAGCGCCATCCGCGTGGTGTGGTGGAAGTGCCAGATGCCTCGTCGCCAACAGATGTTAAGTGATCAATGACTGATCTGCAGAAAACGACGCGTTTTGTATCCCAGAATTTAGACATGTGCCCTAAGTTAATCACGAACTTGTGATGTACAATGTATCCAATAAAACATAGATCAACAATGTGCTGCAGAACTAAAATCCCGCCGGCCGGGGTGGCCGAGCGATTCTAGGGCCTTCAGTCTGGAACTGCGCGATCGCTACGGTCGCAGGTTCGAATCCTGCCTCGGGCATTGATGTGTGTGATATCTTTAGGTTAGTTAGGTTTCAGTAGTTCAAAGTTCTAGGGAACTGATGACCTCAGATGTTAAGTCCCATAGTGCTCAGAACCATTTGAACTAAAATATCGATGGCGTTGTTCATTGCGATTAAGGACAACCTTTACGAGCAGAATCGAGAGAGGAAAAATTCAGTTTCACAGCTAAAATCAAACTGTAATGTCTCCATATCATTGCTTACCTGGAACTAACCTCATACTGCCTACACGAACTGTCGCGTTACCAACCGATAAGAGTCCTCGTTGGCACTTGGTTGCAGATTATAGGCGACAATGACAGATTCCAAACGAAATAGTAATTATGGCAAGAAAATCAGAACAAATAAAAAGTCAATACAATGATGAAAATGACGTGTCAAAGTACTAAATGGTTCAAATGGCTCTAAGCACTATGGGACTTAACATCTCAGGTCATCATCCCCTAGAACTTAGAACTTCTTAAACCTAACTAACCTAAGGACATCACGCACATCCATGCCCGAGGCAGAATTCGAACCCGCGACCGTAGCGGTCGCGCTGTTCCAGACTGAAACACCTAGAACCGTTAGGCCACTTCGGCCGGCCCGTCAAAGTACTAGAAATAAAAAAAAATACACCTAAACCCATCAACTGATTGAAGACTATTGATTAGATTTAAAATTTAAGAAAAATGGACACTAAAACGATTCGAACCTACAACCTTCTATCGTCAGCCACTACGCTGCGAAACTACGCTATACTAGAGTCTCATAACTATGACTCTGGTGACCCAGCTGCAACGATGAATTACAGCCATAAAAAATTCGGCTTTGCACAATTTCGTGCGAAGCCTATCCGATGCAAACCATTCTCTGTGATTATAAAAACTGGATATTTGATGCTGAATCGCTTCTTGTGCGGAAGGATCGAATAGCGTTAGTGCTGTGTTTGAAACGTGTGTATTCCACTAGCATTGTTTTGTGTATGTTCGCGTGTGCGTGTGCGTGTGTGTGTGTGTGTGTGTGTGTGTGTGTGTGTGTGAGAGAGAGAGAGAGAGAGAGAGAGACAGAGAGAGAGAGGGGGGGGGGTGGGGGGAAGGGGGGGGGTGCTGTGGTTTTCCCGTGTGATGAAATACAAAATAAAAGGGCTAGACCCAGTATTCGGGATGCAAACACATCGAGAAAGAAAGTCAGACAAGCAATTGGAAGTGAAATGACCAATAGTTGTGGCGGTTTGACAACGGCGAATGGTTCGCGCGTGAGAGTGTTATTCTGATTGTAAGAAAGCAGCTCCAACGTGTGAAAGTGTTAACTAACAATTAATTTAGTCGGGCTTTAGCAAGCGCCTGATATATAGACAGAACACTTCAAAATAACCAGCGCATCTAAACGCTAATGAAGGAGCACTGTAACAGGGATGGCTGGTGGTCATAAAGTCCTCACACCCCTTAAAACATCTCGTACACCTCCTCCTGTCCTACATCTCCCATGAACATCCCATCGTATTCCACATGCTTGAGAACGCTCCCATAATGATACGCTTTTGTCAACACATTCAAGCAAAATCATATTCTGTTGAAATGCTTTACAACCTTTCCCAAGGGAATTTTAATCACCCCTTCTCAAAGACAATGAGGTAACTTCCGAAACATGTCCACCTTGCTGTTATTACGTAACACACTTGCTCCATATAAAATGCAGGTTCCAAATCTTCTAATTCCTGTCTCACTAAAACCCTTGTCAGATTCTCGTTCTTATACCCCAAGATCCAGATGTTTCTCCCATATACATCAGTTACCGTTCTCATAGAAAATTCTTGCCTACAGTTATTAGGATAGCCAATGATTCCAATGGGTCTGAGCACTATGGGACTTAACATCTGAGGTCATCAGTCCCCCAGAACTTAGAACTACTTAAACCTAACTAACCTAAGGACATCACACAACACCCAGTCATCACATTAGGATAGCCACCAGTTACCTTTAGGACTCGGAGGAAAATCTCGATCCATCATATAATTAACGTAATTTATTTTATCCTACGAGTATAAAGGCAGGTTGTCAGCTAGGCATTTCCTGCATCAAGCTAAGCACAGCTGCGAATCATTAAAGTGAATAAACTCCAGTGTGTTATTTTGCATTCGCTTTGCAGGTATTAGACCGTAATACCGTCGAATGTTGTAAAAAACTATACTTTACTTAGATCAACGATCTTATCTCATAAAACCAGGTAAAGTAGAGGGTGAACTAGAGTTTTTAGGTGCAACACACTGATATGAAAATGCAGCATAGGACTAATAACTGACTGAAACCACATTTCGTCGTTCTTTATTTTGTTTTCCTAAATCACTCTATCTTGTTGTTTGGATGGATGTTTCAGCATAATTACGACCTAGCCTCCTCCATTCGTGTTATTTTATCTGTCCTTTTCACCTATATGATTTTATATGAAACTCTTGGAAGTATAAAAATGTTTTTGAAACAAGTTACACAGAATTTCCTTTTCCGAAAGGCAAAGTACACTTGAAGAAGATAAAAAGTGCGCGCCATTGAATATCAAAAGTTAAGCGCGCGGGATACTAAATGACGTGAATGAAACAGCACTCCAAAGACATACCTCGCAGAAACTGATGCTGCCACAGTCCATAAAGGAACCGTACGTTGGACGCGAGAGGAATAAAAACGGGTTTTCTGGGCAGAGTAAATAAACCATATTCCCAAGCCGACGCCGGTCTTTATGACTGAAATTAAGAAGAATTTACGGCGAGTGGGAGAACGTAAAACGAAAACATCAAGTTTTTGTTGTCGGCAGTTCCCAGCACTGGCAGCGCGGCGCTACATGCATCCGACCGTCTGTGAGCCACCTAAAATACTGTATGAAATATTGACCGCTGGTGTAGGAAGTCTACACTTGAGCTTTACGGCATGGCCATATCTAGCTACACACCAGCACTTAACATCTCTAATAGGATTATGCGGAGTCTTTCAAAACGTGCCGACGTACTGCTGTGTGGCTGCTATATGGCCTCTAAGACACTCTGAAACGTAATGAAAACGCGAATGGTCTACAGTTTTTTCATCATCGACTTCAAAAAATCGTACAAATCTTTCCCCTGTCATAACAGGCAGGATTCACTCGAAAATAAATTGAACTTGCACTATGACAGAAGCAATGGGTTGGAAATGTATGTTCCTCCATTATTATTAGCTAACACTAACATATAACGTAATCAAGCCTTGATCTACATATACAAACTCTCCTCTCCCCACTTCTCTCAGTAACTAAACTGACGATTCCTTAATCCCTCAGGATCTGTCCTATTAACTAATTCCTTCTTTCCAGTAAAGTTGAGCATTGAAATGATTCCTCACCCGCCCAGTACCTCTGCATTATTTAACCAATCAACGTATTAAATCTTCAGCGTTCTCTCGTAGCACAGCCTTTCAAAACGTTCCGTTTCTTTATTGCCTGAATTGTCCGTCGTTTACGTTTCACTACCGTATAAGGCAACACCCCAGACAAGTTCTTTCAGAAAACATGTACTGAAATTTAAACTGACATTTGATGCTAAAAAAATTCCTATTTTCTAGAAACGCTGTTGCTGCAATTGCCAATTTGCATTCTATATCATCTGTACTTCGGGCATTGTCAGATATTTTGCTGTTCAAATAACGAAGTCCATAGAGTCGAAAAATTTTACAGGTGACTGTCTACAACACAAGAAATTTATTTAGAAACCTTCTGCCTTAATGCCATAGCTTGGGCCACTAGTAGCTGTTCAAAGCGATCATCGCCGGTCGTATGTACGCATTTCAACGGGAGATGATATTTTTTCGCACTCTCTCTCAAATTTACCTGTTGCTGTTACACAATGATACACGCAGAAGCATGTCAGCTAACAAATTTCTCTCTAGTTTCTACTCAGATTTCATAGAACAACTTCATGTACTGCCGTAGGACAATAGCCGTAAGATGAGATGCGGCGATCGCGTTGGCCAGTGGACAGGACCTAGCCTTTCAATTGAAAAGTTAGGACATGTGTTGTTCATGTGATTACTGAGAGTAATACTGAGGGAAAATGGTGCACAGTCGAGCGGATATCACATCATCTTACAGGCAACAAAACGTACAGTTACAAACAATTGTCAAGCAGCATATACTGAATGAACATCACACCTTAAGTGCACATTCAGCAGTTCATGTAACGGGCGAATACTCCATCATCGACTACCACTCAGAAACTTTAAACAATGGTAAGTAGCAACGTAGAACTTCACAGGCTATTGGGTGCTGTTGTTTTTCTAATAGACTGATGTCGATATTGGTTACTGTACTCCTACGCTACGGGATGGCGGATTAAGTATTCCAGTGGGAATTCTGAATTACATTTTTCCTAATTTTCTCGTAGTTGCTTAAGGAAACTTTTGCGATTGTATATCTGAAAGAAACATGATCGAATTTCTTTCGTAATCACACATTAAGTTAAAGGATTGTCCAACTCACAAATCAGTTGCCAACTTGGAAATTTGTCATCAATTGCCGGGCGGAGTGGCCGAGCGGTTCTAGGCGCTACAGTCTGGAACCGCGCGACCGCTACGGTCGCAGGTTCGAATCCTGCCTCGGACACGGATGTGTGTGATGTCCTTAGATTAGTTAGGTTTAAGTAGTTCTAAGTTCTAGGGGACTGATGACCTCGGAAGCTAAGTGCCATAGTGCTCAGAGCCATTTGAACCATTTTGTCATCAATTCTGACTATGGTTAACAGTTTCGGACGCATATTGGAAATTTTTCAGGATTATTATAGCATACGATCTTCTACTAGTGTTGGCAAACGCTTGTTCCGATTGATTCTGTCAAAATCTTCCTTGTAATCAACAAAAGCAAATAGTACTTCAACTTCCAGTGCTAATGCAGACTAACTACTCCAGTGAAATGCAGCACCCGACTACTTCAAAGATCCACGTACCCGAACTCTAACCCGTATCAAAATGACACTTGTATTATTATTCAGTCGGTATGAATACAACAAAAAATTCAAACAAAATGCAAGAAAAATATCTAAGCCTTAACTGCAACCAAAATTTCGAAACACCTACGCATAACATTCGTCAGCAGTGGGGCGGAGATTTCTTGTTACGTGGTACTCAGCGAGGAAAGCAATACAGAGAAAAAGATAAGCAAAATACATTTTCCACCAAGCAGTCAGTGGCTAGCTTGCAATTACATAAATATCATGGACTGCAAATTTCAATGTGAATAAACTTAAAGAACTGCTAATGGACTCGAGATGCATTGTCGACAGTGGAAATAACATGTAGATAAGGCAGTGTTGAAACAGAAAGAAAGGTTTCATTCCAGCTTCAGAGATACCCCAAGCAAGTGGCTAATGGTAGACTTTCCGACGTACGTCCAAGAGGAACTCAAACTTTTACGACTGAGTTCAAAATATTTTGCTGGTGTTGTAACCTCCTGCTGTTGAATCAAGAAGAGTTTAAAAAAAAACACAATGCCAAACACAATGTTTTAAATTATTTTTGTCTTCATCCAAACATGTTTAGACAGATACTTGTTTCCATGTGTAGGTCTCATTTTATTTCTGGAATGTACTGGTTTTAAATATGGACTTGGGCAGGTAGGTGTCATTTTACGCGTCTTATGCTTGACAGTATGTCGTGTTTGCCGTCATATTGTACATTCTTCGAGTGTTTCTTTCTGTGTTGTAATTATATATTATGTTTATCGGCAGGGTATCGCAAGTTTTCATGCACAGAAACGATATTAAGGGGGACGATGTGACGTCTTTAAAATAACTGGTTTCAGAAATAAAACTAGACCCACTGAAGATAATTACACATAGGTGTTGATTCGTGTGACTGAAGAAAAAATAAGAAAAGAAACTTTGTGTTTTGCAGAAGATAGAGCCTTAAATGCCATATTTAAATTCAAAAATTATCCAGGTTTACTTCTTCTCTTGAATAATACAGGGTAGTCCCATCAACGCAAGAATATTGTCCTGGGTTCAGATTCCATCCCTTTCAGTTTCTTCAATGTCCTGCCATAAAACAAATGTTAAATGATTTTCTAAAATATTTATTTGCTATAATATTAAATAATAAAGAAAACTGTAGTGGCGTCAAGTTTTGTAAATACTGGTTACAAACTATAGTCAGTAACTGCGTGTAGAGTATCACAAAAACTGTTATTTATGAGGAGCCAAAGGGATTTAGAACAGGTCGTTCATGCACAGAAAACATGTTTGTAATTAAGAGGCAACATAAAAAGAAAGAGAATTTAATACAGAAACACAGGCGGCCTTCAGCGAGTTACGAAAGGCTTTGGACCGTAGAAGCTGTGATAGCCTAGGGAAAATTGTGTCCGAATGTCGATTTCTTTAATACTTGATGGAGTTCATGAAAAGAAATTGTTAACGATGTAGTGAAAAGTCTTCACAAAAATACATGTATTGTAATAAACACACGTAGAAATCAATCAGAAGAAATAACTTTTAAGCAAGGTGTACGACAAGGGTGTGGACTGTCTGGTATCCTTTTGAACACGTACATTAAATTCATACTTGGTCAGTGGAAATGTGAAGTAAACAAAGGAATTAAAGATAACGAATCAGGAATTCAAACGGCTCTAAGCACTATGGGACTAACATTTGAGGTCAACAGTCCCCTAGACTTAGAACTACTTAAACCTAACTAACCTAAGGACATCACACACATCGATGCCCGAGGCAGGATTCGAACCTGTGACCGTAGCAGCAGCGCGGGTCCGGACTGAAGCGCCTAGAACCGCTCAACCACAGCAGCCGGCGAATCATGAATTCTTAAATTTGTTTCTTTGTGGATGACATCGTTATTATTTAAAAGAATAAAGATCACCTACAGAGACCAGTGTATCAGCTGAACGAAATGTGGAAGATATACAACTTTAGCTCTAGAAGTTTCCCCACAACTTTAACCCTAGAAGTTTACACCAGGCTAGTCTGACACCAGAGGTTTTTATTTGTTACTATGCATGCGCCACCGCACACGCAGAGCTCGCTACCACTAATGTAAATTCAGCATTGAGTGAGACCTTGTAGAGGACGGACGTTCGAAGTTGTGAGACACTATTGTTTGATTAATTTGGCAGAAATATTGTATGGAGGGTTACTGTGACCCTGAAGTACACATTGTGTAGCTGCTCTGTTGCTGAGCGTGAAGTACATTTGCGTGAAAACGGCACGTGTTAATGACGTTTTGCTGACGGAAGATGCCGTACGGGAAACATTATTAAAAGGACTCAAACGTGAAAGTGACGTAGGAGACATTTATGAAGGAAGTTATTCTGGAGCTGATGCTTCTGCAGAAATTATGGACAATGCTGAAGCTAATCAGTCTGCCGAATTTTTAGACAGTAATGAAGAAAATACATCACAGAGGCAAAATAAAATGTGTTTATTGTATGAGAGCCTAATTTCATTATAATATATTCTCTATTCAGACAGTTTATCTAGCAAGTAACTGTGAGTCACTGTGACCCTGGTGTACAGATCGTGTGACAGTTTCACGGGTGTAACCTACTGTGGTTAAACATCCTGACGATAAAACGAAAGTAGTGGCGTTACGAGCAAAATATACAGTCAGATCAAAAAACTGTTTAGGTAATTCAATTTCAGATCAAGTGTCTCAAATCTATTACTTAAACTGTGCTATAATTTTTCATTTTGACTCTGATACTGTAAACAAAATACACAAATTCCAAGCTGTCTCTGGTAGCGTGTTAGTAAGGCATTTGGCCATAAAGTACAGAAAGACGCCGTCACAAAATTCACTATAAGGTGATGGCGGTTCCTATGTTACCCTATGGAAACGGAAGCTGGGTCACCACAGAAACTGGAAGAAACATGCACAGGAAGAGATATAATTAGAAATAAAAACGTTAGAACCGAATTAAATCTTTTCACAATGAATGAAAAACTTTAAAGCTGTGGTGAAAGTTGGGGCCAACACCTTATAAGAATTCCCAAGGAGGTGCTGAAGCACAAACCGAATGGAAAAAGAGATGTTGGAACACATAGGAAAAGATGGGAATGGTTTTGTTCATGAGTTAGGAACAGGTAACAGCCTAATCCTTGAAAGGAAGATGATGATAACGACGTTACACTAGGACTTCGATTAACCGTCTCCTCGGGTCATTACTGACGACGTGCCTGACCATCCGTCTGCACTACACACGGAACGGAGATTTGTGACCTTTTTGAAGCAATGAGAAGCCTCAACATGAATGCCATTTATACAGCTGCTCAAGCTTAGGAAGAACTTAAGAAAAGCACTCTACAAAAATCGTGGAAGAGTTGTCCTAGCCACAATCAACAGCAAGAACTTCCTGAAACTAATGAAACAGGATTTGCAAACTCATCAAACTGATATTCAGACTGATGATGCAGAGGAATGGCTAGCAGAAGGTGTTGTTGCTGTTACCATTAAAGAACTTTTTTTTTTTTTCAACAGAATAGTGTTGTGCAAGAGGAGTCATATATTGAAGAAAGGGAAGAAGACGAAAAGATCAGCCACTCTCAGTATACGCTTTCGAGACTGCCCTCAAATATTTGGAACAACATCCATCTGCTACAGCTGTGGACTTAGTGTGGGCAAAGAAATGGCGTGATACAGCCATTAAGTCAAGATTTAAAAAATTGAAACAGAAACGCATTGTACACTTTTTAAATAGATTTTCAGTGTCTAAAATTTGCTATTATGCTTCCTCTTTGTTGAAAATGTAATACTTTTACTTATTTTTTAATTTACTGGATCGTTTTGAGCTCCTGAAATTACTTGTTTCATTGTCCTCTCATTACCCAACCATTTTAGGCTTCCGACCACACCCTGGTGCCAAAATTGAAGGTTAATCGAGATTCTACTGCAATTTTACGCTCGTTTGTGTTGACGTCGTCTCTATGCCAAAAAAGAGGTCTGTACTAATAGGGTTAGGAAAGCGAGAGGAAATACAATGAAGGGTGTGGTTGGTCATTTGCTAACAGCTAGCGAAGGATCAGGACTTTTTTTTTTATTTCCTTGAGCCATAAACGCGAGTCAGGTGTCAGACGGCGCGCGAAACCGTCCGTTTCTCATTATATCGACCATTTGCGCCCGCGCGGGCGTAATTGGCCGAGCTAATAGAAGGCGCATCTTGAGCGCCAGCACGTGGCCGCCTTTTGTACCTCCGGCTGGCCGCTCCGTCTGCGCCTGAATGCCAGCGCGGCCGGCTGTGTCTCCGGCAGCGACAAAACCAGCGCGCACAATAGGCTGCCGTCACCGCAGATGCGACTTTCATTGGTCCGCCTGCCTCGCTTTATGCTGACGCGGATAAATAGCCGCACATTAGCGACCCACGGCAGAGCGCCCGTCAACAGGAGCCAAACGGCACGGCATGGCGCGTCATTTGTGAGCAAACAGCGGGACGGCACCGCTGCACGAAATGGCCGCACCGGTATACGATTCGGCACTTCTGCTGCCTGCTTTACTTCGTCCCAGTTCGTAAGCTCCTTCCTACTTTGCTGCTAATGTCGCTTCGAAACTGACTTTCCCCTGAAACAGCTGTGGCAGGGAGAGCTGCTGCACGAAATTTGAAAAAGTAATGCAATCTCATTAATTCGCGTATAGACTAGGCATAAAACCGCAGTTTAATGAAGTGCGGAGATAAATGACACATAAATCAACAGTTTGATTGCTGTGTGTTTCAGCTGTCCCTACCAACAAGTTTCATGCAACCCGCAACGCCTACTACCTAGCCTGCTTGTCACAGTTCATAAGCTCCGTTCTACCTTTCTGCTAATCTCACTTCGAAATAACGTTCAAATAAAATGACTTTTGTGGGGAGAACTATGCACGAAATTTTACGTTATAATATCAGCTCATATATTCGTATACAAACTAGGCATAAAGACGCAAATTAATAAAATGAAGAGATAAAGGACGCAGAGATCAATACTTTGATATACAAAGCGTTCAGCAGTCCCTTTTGACGTGTTTTATGCAACCCGCATCGTCTTCAAAAACGACGAGTAGAATTTTCGTATTCTCTTGCTTGCTGTGTGCAAACTATTAATCCTACAGAAAAAAATAAACAAACCATTTTCGTAAAATATTTAATGTAATTAAATTTGATACTGGGATACTGTGGTGTGCGTACTTAAGACCTTCGGTACACACACCATCAGATTATTTGAATTGTCGCTCTAGCGAAGTAGGTGAGTGTCCGCAGTATGTCTCGTGGTCTTAGCGTGGCGTGTTTATCTTCTGCCGTTAGGTCAGATGATATAAATACCACTTGCACGCTTAGAGTAGCAGATTGACGGTGACCAACTTTAAACAGAACTTGATTAATTTTCACACACATTTATTAAAATACACTCCTGGAAATTGAAATAAGAACACCGTGAATTCATTGTCCCAGGAAGGGGAAACTTTATTGACACATTCCTGGGGTCAGATACATCACATGATCACACTGACAGAACCACAGGCACATAGACACAGGCAACAGAGCATGCACAATGTCGGCACTAGTACAGTGTATATCCACCTTTCGCAGCAATGCAGGCTGCTATTCTCCCATGGAGACGATCGTAGAGATGCTGGATGTAGTCCTGTGGAACGGCTTGCCATGCCATTTCCACCTGGCGCCTCAGTTGGACCAGCGTTCGTGCTGGACGTGCAGACCGCGTGAGACGACGCTTCATCCAGTCCCAAACATGCTCAATGGGGGACAGATCCGGAGATCTTGCTGGCCAGGGTAGTTGACTTACACCTTCTAGAGCACGTTGGGTGGCACGGGATACATGCGGACGTGCATTGTCCTGTTGGAACAGCAAGTTCCCTTGCCGGTCTAGGAATGGTAGAACGATTGGTTCGATGACGGTTTGGATGTACCGTGCACTATTCAGTGTCCCCTCGACGATCACCAGTGGTGTACGGCCAGTGTAGGAGATCGCTCCCCACACCATGATGCCGGCTGTTGGCCCTGTGTGCCTCGGTCGTATGCAGTCCTGATTGTGGCGCTCACCTGCACGGCGCCAAACACGCATACGATCATCATTGGCACCAAGGCAGAAGCGACTCTCATCGCTGAAGACGACACGTCTTCATTCGTCCCTCCATTCACGCCTGTCGCAACACCACTGGAGGCGGACTGCACGATGTTGGGGCGTGAGCGGAAGACGGCCGAACGGTGTGCGGGACCGTAGCCCAGCTTCATGGAGACGGTTGCAAATGGTCCTCGCCGATACCCCAGGAGCAACAGTGTCCCTAATTTGCTGGGAAGTGGCGGTGCGGTCCCCTACGGCACTGCATAGGATCCTACGGTCTTGGCGTGCATCCGTGCGTCGCTGCGGTCCGGTCCCAGGTCGACCGGCACGTGCACCTTCCGCCGACCACTGGCGACAACATCGATGTACTGTAGAGACCTCACGCCCCACGTGTTGAGCAATTCGGCGGTACGTCCACCCGGCCTCCCGCATGCCCAAAGTCCGTCAACTGCACATACGATTCACGTCCACGCTGTCGCGGCATGCTACCAGTGTTAAAGACTGCGATGGAGCTCCGTATGCCACGGCAAACTGGCTGACACTGACGGCGGCGGTGCACAAATGCTGCGCAGCTAGCGCCATTCGACGGCCAACACCGCGGTTCCTGGTGTGTCCGCTGTGCCGTGCGTGTAATCATTGCTTGTACAGCCCTCTCGCAGTGTCCGGAGGAAGTATGGTGGGTCTGACACACCGGTGTCAATGTGTTCTTTTTTCCATTTCCAGGAGTGTAATAAAAAGCATTGAAATTACTTAACTTGATTCTGGATGCTGTTTACAATTGACAATCTGAAGTTCCTTTGGTCTTGGTACGTTAACCTTATTCTCACATATCTCTGATACTTGACAACGTGTCTATACATTTCTCTTCATGGCTATGTACAGGAATATGATAATCTTATTAGGTGCAGATGGAAACTTGACTATGGATTGGTACAGACTTATGGAGACTGGTACAGACTAATGCAGACTGATACAGACTAATGCAGACTGATGCAGACTAATGCAGACTGATGCAGACTAATGCAGACTAATGCAGACTGTCGAATCGGAGGTCTGTACACTCATTATAATACCTCTCGTGTTCAGGTGTCACTGCACAAGTGTGATCTGCGAGGAGAAAAGGTTCTACGTTAGCAGCAATCTCATTGGCTGCGAGAAATATTAATATGCAGATCGGCGGAAGCAGAGTTTTGTCCGTCTCTAAGGCAGCGCCATCTCGTAGTGCGGAGACAGACGAGCGCTGCGCCGGCGCTGTTGTGCTTAGCGTGGCACGCTCTAGTGGGAAAGTTGTGTACGTGCTAACTACGCGGAACTATGTACACAACAGACACGTTTTCGCCAGAGGCTATGGTTTTCGAGCAGTTTCACAAAAGCGCGTTTGACTGTCACTTTCGTACTTTTTGTTGTATAATTTGAAAATAGAGAATAAGTATCTCAGTACAAAATTTAAGTAAATGAAATTTCCTACAAAAGGGTCTCCACGCATTGGTATTTCAATGCATTGCACATTGAACAAAACCCATGGGTATGAGCGGATGAATCACCCTATGTGTCATTACGTTCTTTCGTTTTGATACATCTGACGAACTTGAAATTTTCAGCAACATGAAAATAAACGACTCCCTCTACAGTTGTTAAATGAACAAACCAATTTCCGTAACAAAGACTTTTTTATATTAAACAATTTTTTTTTTTTTTTGTGACTGCCAAGAGCTGGTTCACAATCTTCTAAAACAAAGTGAAGCACCCAGAATACATGGTAGGATGTTAACATCGAACACCTACATACTTACAAACCATCGGTTCCAATGTAAATGATTAGAGTTGGTATTCTCAGTCACAAGTGTAACTGTCACCAGAGTGCATTAGTGTTGCTCATGGTAAGTGTTGTTTCCAGGTCCGGTAGTGCATGTAACGAGCGTGCAGAAGTTCGTGTGTTGAGTCAACACTAAATGAGGCGGACATGCCATGAACTCGTCTGAGACAGCATTGTCAGCATCTGACACAGTTTGAAAGAGGGTTCACTGTGGTTCTCTACTCGGTTGGTTGATCAAATGGTGCAATATCCAGGTTTTTTGGGCATCCGGATGCGATAATGGCCTGCTACTGGACTGCATGGGAACGTGAGAACGGTCATACTCATCATCAACGTTCCGTTCGACCACTTCTGGCCACTACAAGGGAAGATCGCCTTGCTGTGCAGCCAGCACATTGTAACCCCTGCTTACCTTCCGAGAACAAGCTTATGGACTCCAAGGAACATTGTATGTCATATAACTACACTGGTCAGAGATTAGCAGCAAATAGACTATGAAATTACTATCCCACGCGTGAGCTGCGATTAACACAACGAAAACGGCTGCGTTTCGAGTGGTGCCGCGACGGGCAAGCATGGGCTACTGATGAATGGCTTCGCACTATGTTCAGCGAGGAGCCCTCGATTCCACACGTCCCCAGAAGACCATCCTCGACGAGTATGGCGGCGACGTTGGGCAGGTTCTATTCTTCCAATGATTTGTAGGGACACAGTGGTGTTACACCTGCCGTCATTGTGTGTGGAACTAGGGAGGTGGTAGTGATTGATGTAACTCTGATGGCACAAGGGTACGTTTAGGGCATCCTGTGGCTTCTCATCTGACAATATCGTAATTCCATTTTTCAACAGGACAGTACTCGTCTACACATAGCATGTGTCTTTATGAAGTTTTCGTTATTTTGAGATACTCTTGTGGCCAGGAAGACCCCCTCCCCCTCCACGCCAGACCCTAACAGAAGTTGAGTGGGAGCAGCTCCATCTCAGTTTCAACGCCCATGGATTCAACGCATACTTCCAGGCCATAGAAGGTGCAACGTCATACTGACAAGTGGGCTGATACGCCTAGTTGTTTGTAAATCTTACTCGATATTGTAATCACTTAAATATCATCATCTTCTCTGTTAATCTGCAAAGTTATATTTCTTTTTCCTCCTCTTCGGTGAGCTTCACATTTTTTGCAGGCGACGTATGTTTATGGAAGAGGCAAGAACGAAAGAAACGAAGCACAATGGGTTAAACAATAAAATTCTTTCCTCAACAACTGTATGTACTAATTATTAACCATACTAATGCTATCTCTCTACTATAGGTGTCTAGTACCGAACATGTACACCAATGACAGGATATACTTCGCACGAGACATGTACACGTTATTTCATTCGGGCCGGTATAGAAGCACGTTACTTATTGCTACATTTACTTTTAGAACAGTGCCTGATATACGTTTCTTCAGCCAGATACTAAATTTATGCATCTGTCTCTGTGGCGGTGTAGGTTTAGGCTTCAGTTTTACGAAGATCATAATTCATTTCCTCTGATTGTGTGGGATGAGGGCAACAAGTCGTCCCCCTCCCCCGCTCACCGTTCTTCACTGGTTACACCCATCTGCGAATGTTTAACTTTCTGTAAGGTCACTTGTGAATCTGTCAAGCGAAATAACTTCGTTATTTCCGGTCGGTCACAGACCCATAATCTTGTTGTTTCTTTGTATTCAGTTTATTCAAAGGTCTACGTTTCTCACTTCGATCCTTGTTCCATACTCATTGAAGATTTCTTCTCAGATTTACATTCTGGCTCGTGAGGGATGGCAACTGTAATAGATAAAGCGGCACTGTGGACATCATGGTCTAATCTGAAGGGAGTGCAGTACTACAGCTGATTTCATATTTTGGATACAAAGTCTTAAATGGAAGAATAAAATCAAGGTACTGAAGTAATTTATTTTATGTGAAGCCAAACAAACAACTTACGGCAATTCCTTTTCTTCGACCTTAATAGACTTTATAAATCTTTTATTAACGTTGTGTGTGGTACTTCTGAGGGTGTTTATTTGCACTTGTATGATGGTAGTAGCGTTCATAGTGTGAATAATTTGCCTCTTATATCCATGGCTTATCTTTTATTTGTAACTTTTTTGCATGGCTTGTGCTTTCTTTCCATACCCACACACCAAAAAGTAATGGAATAAGCTCCTGAGAACAAGGGGAAAGATCCATCTTTCAGAAAATATAGGACTGAGGCGATGTTATCTGACGGGTAGTGCGTGTAGGGCGTTCGTCATGCGGAGGTGATGATTAGCATTATTGTTTCTAGAGGAAACCTCTCTAACGGCAGCGGCAATTCTTTACGCGGGAAGTCAGCAAAATTAGTCAGTTCGGTAGCACAACAGGCCTAATTAACCAACAGTCGAACACACCACACAATACTGTTACAGGGAAACAAAAGTGGAAGTGCGTTTCTATAGTGGGGTACCGACTTTATTCGTCTCGTCGATTTGAGTAACCGGTATCGTGAACGTCAATACGCATGAATATTCTTTCATCAGAGATTAGTGACAATGGAATTAACTGGCATTCAGAAATTAACTGTCGGCATAAATCCAATAGTCGGCTTCTGTGAAGCTTTCGCACCCACTGTTGCAAACTGTAGGTCATGTTTGAGTACTATTTCAATGTGGGACATCGGGTAGTGGTGGGACAACCGACTGTTTTTAACAGCCGATTCCTCAGTCGACTATTTTTTCGTTCATTCGGTTTTTTCAGTCGAATGAAACAGCCAAACGCAGCTATTCTTTGAGGTCAGCTATACTAATGTCTTCACTCACTGACCAGATTTGAGTGGTTTCAGTTACTGCAGGCCACCCGAGTAATACAAGTCGTGTCGGTTACGGCAGTTATATAAATATTTTCACTCAGTCTCCGGGGTCGAGTGATTCTACTTAGATACTTTTTCACCCGCTTCGTTATAAATGAACGATGACTAGGATAGACAACTTTCTTACGGACACATAAATTATCATCTATAATTCTAAAAGTAAAGTACAATTTTGGTAAACATTTTTGGATTACAGTGATCAATTAATTGTTATGGTTGGTTGGTTCAAATGGCTCTGAGCACTATGGGACTCAACTGCTGAGGTCATTAGTCCCCTAGAACTTAGAACTAGTTAAACCTAACTAACCTAAGGACATCACAAACATCCATGCCCGAGGCAGGATTCGAACCTGCGACCGTAGCGGTCCTGCGGTTCCAGACTGCAGCGCCTTTAACCGCACGGCCACTTCGGCCGGCAATTAATTGTTATATTTAGATTAAAGTTCAGTCTTGATCACGTTATGTCTGTTTTAATGAGTAACCGGTTTCGGTTTTTTCTATAAAACCATCATCAGACCCATTGGCTCCCTTGGGTTGGTAGGTGGAGCTCTCCTTGCTGCTGCACAGCAGCAAGGAGAGCTCCACCTACCAACCCAAGGGAGCCAATGGGTCTGATGATGGTTTTATAGAAAAAACCGAAACCGGTTACTCATTAAAACAGACATAACGTGATCAAGACTGAACTTTAATCTAAATATAAAAGTAAAGTATTTTTAAATTGTATGTATTTACTTACATAAATACGAATTTTCCTAATTGTGGCTTAAATATCGATTTTTGATTTGGTTTTCAAAGTTTATTATCTGGAGCTCTACTGTAAATTTATGTACAAATAAATGAACAATCCATTTTTAAGATCCTTTTTTTGAGATCTGTTTCTCGTCTGTTTGTTTGGTACAAATTTTGCTATTGATTTTAGACTAGCTTACCGATAAGACAAACTCTTTGAATTCTCAAAACAGCTCAGAACTGAATAACACTACTCTATTAACGCGCTTTTGAGTCTGTTATGCTACGGAGGGTACTTTTTTTAGCGGTCCATCTATCTGTCTGTTTGATACAAATTTTGCGACTATTCGTAACTAACCTCCCGATTAGCTAAAGACTACAAACTTCCAACATAACTCAGAAGTGGATGATAATGCAATATTAAGTAGCTTTATTTCATGGTGTATGGCGGAGAGAACTTGGTGTACCATAGTATTTCCCTGTTTCCCTGTTCCAGTCGCCAATGTTTCGCAGTTAAGAACGATTGTTGCTAAGCTTTCGTGTCAGATCTTTTCTCTCTAATTTTTACCTTTATGGTCTTTCCGCGAGATATACCTAGGGGTAAGCGATTTATCGCTTGTCTCAGTTGAAGAGGAATTGAATGAAACATGATATTTGCTACATGTCTCTGACGTAATCTTATCAAAAAGTTCGAAATCAATTGAAAACTTTCACACACACACGACTAACAAACAGAAAATAAGAATTTAAATAAAATAATTTTCAATATAATACGTTTCTAAAATGGAATAAAATGTATTAAATAACCTCTCTCAGCCCTGCACAGATTTCTAACACCGTACAGGTAGTCCTACATATCTGTGCTTGTGAATTGTTAACAGCTATGAGAATCGTTACAAAAGGGGAAACGGAAAACTGGGACGCATGCAGTAGATAATAGTAAGCAGTGTAGAGAGCATTGCGTGGGTCCCACGTTTTTCATGTTAAATTTGTGTTAGGAAACTGGAAGACGCTAAGAGAAATTCTTTAATACATTTTAGGCCGTTTTAAAACGTGTTATATTAAAAAGTTTTATACTTAAACAATTATTTTTAATTTAAATTTACTGAAGATCTGTCTCCCTCTTCCCATCAGTTAGTACCCAACATCGATATTTCGTTTTTGGTAAATGCTCAGGTGGCATGAACATAAACCACATACGATATAATATTTTTTTATTGGTGATTTGATCATCTACACTTTAAGTTTCTACTGCCACTTCTGAGTAGTATTTTGTGGCGAAAAATATGTCATCATTCGTTAATTTCTTTTGAACTTCTTTGATTGACGTAGTTCCGAAACACGAATCGTATTCGCAGATACTGTATACGGGATTAAATTCATCTCGAGGATCACGTCTTACTCAGTCGTGTGATTTTTCCAATTCTTATATACACTACTGGCCATTAAAATTGCTACACCAAGAAGATATGCAGATGATAAACGGGTATTCATTAGACAAATATATTATACTAGAGCTGACATGTGATTACATTTTCACGCAGTTTGGGTGCATAGATCCTGAGAAACCAGTACCCAGAACAACCACATCTGGCAGTAATAACGGCCTTGATACGCCTGGGCATTGAGTCAAACAGAGCTTGGATGGCGTGTACAGGTACAGCTGCTTATGTAGCTTCAACATGATACCACAGTTCATCAAGAGTAGTGACTGGCGTATTGTTACGAGCCAGTTGCTCGGCCACCATTGATCAGACGTTTTCAATTGGTGAGAGATCTGGGAAATGTGCTGGCCAGGGCAGCAGTCGAACATTTTCTGTATCCAGAAAGGCCCGTACAGGACCTGCAATATGTGGTCGTGCATTATTCTGCTGAAATGTAGGGTTTCGCAGGGATAGAATGAAGGGTAGAGCCACGGGTCGTAACACATCAGAAATGTAACGTCCACTGTTCAAAGTGCCGTCAATGCGAACAAGAGGTGACCGAAACGTGTAACCAATGGCACCCCATACCATCACGCCGGGTGATACGACAGTATGGCGATGACGAATACACGCTTCCAATGTGCGTTCACCGCGATGTCGCCAAATACGGATGCGACCATCATGATGGTGTAAACAGAACCTGGATTCATCTGAAAAAATGACGTTTAGCCATTCGTGCACCCAGGTTCGTCGTTGAGTACACCATCGCAGGCACTCCTGCCTGTGATGCAGCGTCAAGGGTAACCGCAGCCATGGTCTCCGAGTTGATAGTCCATGCTGCTGCAAACGTCGTCGAACTGTTCGTGCAGATGGTTGTTCTCTTGCAAACGTCTCCATCTGTTGACTCGGGGATTGAGACGTGGCTGCACGATCTGTTACAGCCATGCGGATAAGATGCCTGTCATCTCGACTGCTAGTGATACGAGGCCGTTGGGATCCAGCACGGCGTTCCGTATTACCCTCCTGAACCCACCGATTCCATATTCTGCTAACAGTCATTGGATCTCGACAAACGCGAGCAGCAATGTCACGATATGATGAACTGCAATCGCGATAGGCTACAATCTGACCTTTATCAACGTCGGAAACGTGATGGTACGCATTTCTCCGCCTTACACGAGGCATCACAACAACGTTTCACCAGGCAACGCCGGTCAACTGCTGTTTCTGTATGAGAAATCGGTTGGAAACTTGCCTCATGTCAGGACGTTGTAGGTGTCGCCACCGGTGCCAACGTTGTGTAAATGCTCTGAAAAGCTAATGATTTGCATATCACAGCATCTTCCTCCTATCGGTTAAATTTCGAGTCTGTAGCACGCCGTCTTCGTGGTGTAGCAATTTTAATGGCCAGTAGTGTATCACTGTGATTCATACATCATGCTTGACAGTTAAGGCTTCTTCGTTTTTTTTCATCCGGGTTTTGTACATCAGAATCACTTGCACATAAGAATCACTTGCACTGTTATTTATTCCATTTAATTGGTCCAAACGAACGAAACACGTTTGTAAATTTCAAATTTTGCGACTTGTTACAATAATCGAAATACAATAACCTTGACGATACAAAGTTACCTCTAAATGTAGTGTTGTGTGTGTTGAAATGTGTATGCGTAATAGCGTTAATATGTAGATATGTTCTTCGTGTTCTGAACGTTTGTGCATCGTGTAATTGAGGCTAGATGAGTATGGAGAAATCGTGTAAAAAACCACACTCAGGCTGGCAGGCAAAAGCAGTTTAAGGTGACGGGGAAACACACCGAGATGGCTATCGTCTTCACAAGTCCGGCACACAGCTAGCAGACACATCTTTAAAATAATACCTTAAAATTGGCTTATTTGAATTCCATTATAACATCTTGTACCTCTGTTCAAGTACGCCATGTGCCTACGCGCTCATTGTTAGTATGGGTACAGATGTATTTCAGTTAATTAGCTAAGGGGAAAGTTATAAATTTACAACATTGGGTTTTCCCAAAGAAGTCCTAGGTTTGGGGGCGTCCAGTGGAGTAATGGAGGAATTTTTATGGAACTTTGTAGGGTTATATTCGGATCTTTTTCGTGTCGGGGGAAATTCGATTGATTGCAAATAA
The DNA here is from genome assembly GCF_023864345.2 of Schistocerca serialis cubense. NCBI lineage: Eukaryota > Metazoa > Arthropoda > Insecta > Orthoptera > Acrididae > Schistocerca > Schistocerca serialis. The sequence continues at coordinate 670,517,415 of NC_064641.1, read as the reverse complement.
ATAGATTGTAATAAACATTAGCTAAAATTAATCAAATGATGTCCAGCCCTTAGATACTCTATTCGTTTGAGTCTATTAAAAAACCAGAAGCAAGCTCGATTAGACGGTGTCCTATACATTTACAGGATGTTCCAAAATGATCTTTACAATTTTAATTCGTATATTTCATAAATAAGAATAGGTGTAAAGTTGCGGTTTGCGGTATAATGTTCACGCACACTTAAAGCTGTTTTCCTTCTTCTTGTTTTATTGACTGACCACACTTTAGCAGCTGGCACTCTATGTGGAAAGGTTGGTAAAGACCAGATATGACACCCAGGACCTGCGAAAACCCGTTACATTTTTTTTCTTTGTGCGGGACCTGCAGGAACTCTGAGCTCGCACCAGAGCAGCAACATAAAAATTACACGCCAGGACTGACAAGGAACAGGAATACCGCTTAGATCTGTTGGGTGCTACAAATGGCGCAGACATTTAAGGTGTCCATCCGTATACCTCTTTTTATCGTGACATTCGCGATATTTATAGCTCTGTTTCGAATTATTCAAACGTAATTCGGGACACCTATTTGTTCCCCATTTAACAATTAAAACAATTTACCAAATTAGATGTCCATTGCACCTGTACCATTAGCTGCTATTGAAAGGGTAACTTTCCAAATAAGAAGTTAATGGAGCAGTGACGAAGCACAGTTCGTTGTAGAAACTACGAGTACTATGTTAATGACTACACTGAATTATGATGAAACCTGAGTTGAATGTTTTCTTACGCTGTAGAAGAATACAGATACGCTGAAGAACATTTACAATACTGATAAATACTGTACGTTTACTAGCACTCATTCATCTTAGAAGGTACTGTTAAAATTTAAAGTAATGTACTTTTTGTAATAAACTACAGTGAAAATTTATTACTTTTGATCAAGACTTTTTTGTAATATCAGATTTTTTAATGTGTCCCCGAATTTTCGGCCTAGAAAATATAGACAACTTAATTCAGTAAACTGTACTATAACCTTAGGTGTCCATGTACTTTATGCTGCTAATCGCACGTTTCAGCATCTTTCCATTTATGAAGTACATATTAATCTGCTAATAGTAAACTGCAGGAGCGTCTATAGAAAGGTCCCAGAACTACTCTCATTAATAAACGGCCACAATGCCCACATAGTACTAGGGACAGAAAGTTGGCTGAAACCAGATGTAAACAGTACTGAAATCCTAAAATCAGATCGGAATGTATACCGCAGAGACAGGCTGGACAGTGAAGGGGGAGGCGTCTTTATAGCGATAAGAAGTGCAATAGTATCGAAGGAAATTGACGGATATCCGAAATGTGAAATAATTTGGGTGAAGGTCACGGTTAAAGCAGGCTCAGACATGTCAATTGGATGTCCCTATAGGCCCCCTGGCTCAGCAGATGTTGTGGCTGAGCAGCTACAGGATAATTTGGAAAATATTTCGAGTAGATTTCCCCACCATGTTATTGTTCTGAGTGGAGATTTTAATTTGCCGGATATAGACTGGGAGACTCAAACGTTCATAACGGGTGGCAGGGACAAAGAATCCAGTGAAATTTATTTAAGTGCTTTATCTGAAAACTACCTTGAGCAGTTAAACAGAGAACCGACTCGTGGCGATAACATATTAGACCTTCCGGTGACAAACAGACCCGAACTATTTGAAACAGTTAACGCTGAACAGGGAATCAGCGATCATAAAGCGGTTACTGCATCGATGATTTCAGCCGTAAATATAAATATTAAAAAAGGTAGGAAGATTTTTCTGTTTACCAAAAGTGACAAAAAGCAGATTTCAGAGTACTTGATGGCTCAACACAAAAGTTTTGTCTCAAGTAGAGATAGTGTTGAGGATCAGTGGACAAATTTCAAAACCATCGTACAATATGCGTTAGATGAGTATGTGCCAAGAAAGATCGTAAGAGATGGAAGGGAGCCACCGTGGTACAAGAACCGAGTTAGAAAACTGCTGCGGAAGCAAAGGCAACTTCATAGCAAACATAAACATAGCCAAAGCCTTGCAGACAAACAAAAATTACGCGAAGCGAAATGTAGTGTGAGGAGCGCTATGCGAGGGGCGTTCAATGAATTCGAAAGTAAAGTTCTATGTAATGACTCGGCAGAAAATCCTAAGAAATTTTGGTCTTATGTCAAAGCGGTAGGTCGATCAAAACAAAATGTCCAGACACTCTGTGACCAAAATGGTACTGAAACAGAGGATGACAGACTAAAGGCCGAAATACTAAATGTCTTTTTCCAAAGCTGTTTCACAGAGGAAGACTCTCTAGATTGTCGCACAGATGACAAAATGGTAGATGTCGAAATAGACGACAGAGGGATAGAGAAACAATTAAAATCGCTCAAAAGAGGGAAGGCCGTTGGACCTGATGGGATACCAGTTCCATTTTACACAGAGTACGAGAAGGAACTTGCCCTCCTTCTTGCAGCGATGTACCGTAGGTCTCTAGAAGAGCGTAGCGTTCCAAAGGACTGGAAAAGGGCACAGGTCATCCCCGTTTTCAAGAAGGGACGTTGAACAGATGTTCAGAACTATAGACCTATATCTCTAACGTCGATCAGTTGTAAAATTTTGGAACACGTATTATGTTCGAGTTTAATGACTTTTCTGGAGACTAGAAATCTACTCTGTAGGAAGCAGCATGGGTTTCGAAAAAGACGGTCGTGTGAAACCCAGCTCGCACTATTAGTCCACGAGACTCAGATTCCGAGGGAGATGCCGCGTTTCTTGACTTCAGCAAGGTGTTCGATACAGTTCCCCACAGTCGTTTAATGAACAAAGTAAGAGCATATGGACTAGCAGACCAACTGTGTGATTGGATTGAAGAGTTCCTAGATAACAGAACGCAGCATGTCATTCTCAATGGAGAGAAGTCTTCCGAAGTAACAGTGATTTCAGATGTGCCGCAGGGGAGTGTCGTAGGACCGTTGCTCTTCACAATATACATAAATGACCTTGTGGATGACATCGGAAGTTCGCTGAGGCTTTTTGCGGATGATGCTGTGGTATATCGAGAGGTTGTAACAATGGAAAATTGTACTGAAATGCAGGAGGATCTGCAGCGAATTGACGCATGGTGCAGGGAATGGCAATTGAATCTCAATGTAGACAAGTGTAATGTGCTGCGAATACATACACTCCTGGAAATGGAAAAAAGAACACATTGACACCGGTGTGTCAGACCCACCATACTTGCTCCGGACACTGCGAGAGGGCTGTACAAGCAATGATCACACGCACGGCACAGCGGACACACCAGGAACCGCGGTGTTGGCCGTCGAATGGCGCTAGCTGCGCAGCATTTGTGCACCGCCACCGTCAGTGTCAGCCAGTTTGCCGTGGCATACGGAGCTCCATCGCAGTCTTTAACACTGGTAGCATGCCGCGACAGCGTGGACGTGAACCGTATGTGCAGTTGACGGACTTTGAGCGAGGGCGTATAGTGGGCATGCGGGAGGCCGGGTGGACGTACCGCCGAATTGCTCAACACGTGGGGCGTGAGGTCTCCACAGTACATCGATGTTGTCGCCAGTGGTCGGCGGAAGGTGCACGTGCCCGTCGACCTGGGACCGGACCGCAGCGACGCACGGATGCACGCCAAGACCGTAGGATCCTACGCAGTGCCGTAGGGGACCGCACCGCCACTTCCCAGCAAATTAGGGACACTGTTGCTCCTGGGGTATCGGCGAGGACCATTCGCAACCGTCTCCATGAAGCTGGGCTACGGTCCCGCACACCGTTAGGCCGTCTTCCGCTCACGCCCCAACATCGTGCAGCCCGCCTCCAGTGGTGTCGCGACAGGCGTGAATGGAGGGACGAATGGAGACGTGTCGTCTTCAGCGATGAGAGTCGCTTCTGCCTTGGTGCCAATGATGGTCGTATGCGTGTTTGGCGCCGTGCAGGTGAGCGCCACAATCAAGACTGCATACGACCGAGGCACACAGGGCCAACACCCGGCATCATGGTGTGGGGAGCGATCTCCTACACTGGCCGTACTCCACTGGTGATCGTCGAGGGGACACTGAATAGTGCACGGTACATCCAAACCGTCATCGAACCCATCGTTCTACCATTCCTAGACCGGCAAGGGAACTTGCTGTTCCAACAGGACAATGCATGTCCGCATGTATCCCGTGCCACCCAACGTGCTCTAGAAGGTGTAAGTCAACTACCCTGGCCAGCAAGATCTCCGGATCTGTCCCCCATTGAGCATGTTTGGGACTGGATGAAGCGTCGTCTCACGCGGTCTGCACGTCCAGCACGAACGCTGGTCCAACTGAGGCGCCAGGTGGAAATGGCATGGCAAGCCGTTCCACAGGACTACATCCAGCATCTCTACGATCGTCTCCATGGGAGAATAGCAGCCTGCATTGCTGCGAAAGGTGGATATACACTGTACTAGTGCCGACATTGTGCATGCTCTGTTGCCTGTGTCTATGTGCCTGTGGGTCTGTCAGTGTGATCATGTGATGTATCTGACCCCAGGAATGTGTCAATAAAGTTTCCCCTTCCTAGGACAATGAATTCACGGTGTTCTTATTTCAATTTCCAGGAGTGTAGAAAGATAGATCCCTTATCATTCAGCTACAAAACAGCACATCAGCAACTGGAAGCAGCTAATTCCATATATTATCTGGTAGAACGCATTAGGAGTGATTTAAAATGGAATTATCATGTAAAGTTGATCGTCGGTAAGACAGATGTCAGACGGAGATTCATAGGAAGAATCCTAAGGAAATGCAATCCGCCGGCCGCGGTGGTCTATCGGTTCTAAGCGCGCAGTCCGGAACCGCGCGACTGCTACGGTCGCAGGTTCGAATCCTGCCTCGGGCATGGATCTGTGTGATGTCCTTAGGTTAGTTAGGTTTAAGTAGTTCTAAGTTCTAGGGGAATGATGACCACAGATGTTTCAAGTCCCATAGTGCTCAGAGCCATTTGAACCAACCAAAAGCAATCCGAAAACAAAGGAAGTAGGTTACAGTACACTTGTTCGCCCACTGCTTGAATACTGCTCAGCAGTGTGGGATCCGTACCACGTAGGGTTGATAGAAGAGATAGAGAAGATCCAACGGAGAGCAGCGCGCTTCGTTACAGGATCATTTAGTAATCACGAAAGCGTTACGGAGATGATAGATAAACTCCAGTGGAAGACTCTGCAGGAGAGACGCTCAGTAGCTCGGTACTGGCTTTTGTTGAACTTTCGAGAACATACCTTCACCGAGGAGTCAAACAGAATATTGCTCCGTCCTACGTATATCTCGCGAAGAGACCATGAGGATAAAATCAGAGAGATTAGAGCCCATACAGAGGCATACAGACAGTCCTTCTTTCCACGAACAATACGAGCCTGGAATATAAGGGAGAACCGATAGAGGTACTCAAGGTACCCTCCGCCACACACCGTAAGGTGGCTTGCGGAGTATGGATGTAGATGTAGAGATACACGTGATCTAAGTTGTTAAGATAATTTTGGGACAGCGTGTATTTTCCGTTCTTGTTTATGGCGACAATGAGAAGCCACCGGCAATCGGCACTCGTATGCAATGCTGCATCGTCCCGCACGCCAGACAAATGAACATTTTAAATGTGATTCGTCTTTTACTCATTGAGCTGTATTAAAACTGACAGCATTTACGTTCATATTCCTCACAGAAGAAGAGTACTACGTTTGAACATGGACGTCCTTATAACGCTCTTTCACAAATCCTTATTACTCTCGTATGTACACTACTGGCCATTAAAATTGCTACACCACGAAGATGACGTGCTACAGACTTCAAATTTAACCGACAGGAAGAAGATGCTGTGATACGCAAATCATTAGCTTTTCAGACCATTCACACAAGGTTGGCGCTGGTGGCGACACCTACAACGTGCTGACACGAGGAGAGTTTCCAGCCACTTCTCGTACACAAACAGCAGTTGACCGGCGTTGCCTGCTGAAACTTTGTTCTGATGCCTCGTGTAAGGAGGTGAAATGCGTATCATTACGTTTCCAACTTTGATAAAGGTCAATTTGTAGCCTATCACGATTGCGGTTTATCGTATCGCGACATTGCTGCTCGCGTTGGTCGAGATCCAATGACTGTTAGCAGAATATGGAATCGGTGGGTTCAGGAGGGTAATACGGAACGCCGTGCTGGAGCCCAACGGCCTCGTGTCACTAGCAGCTGAGATGATAGGCATCTTATCCGCATGGCTGTAACGGATCGTGCAGCCACGTCTCGATCCCTGAGTCAACAGATGGGGACGTTTGCATGACAACAACCATCTGCACGAACAGTTCGACGACGTTTGCAGCAGCATGGACTATCTGCTCGGAGACCATGGCTGCGGTTACCCTTGGCGCTGCATCACAGACAGGAGTGCCTGCGATGGTGTACTCAACGACAAACCTGGAAACACGAATGGCAAAACGTTTTTTTTTTTTTTGTCGGATGAAACCAGGTTCTCTTTACAGCATCATGATGGTCGCATTTGTGTTTGACAACATCGCGGTGAACGCACATTGGAAGCGTGTATTCGTCATCGCCATACTGTCGTATCTCCCGGCGTGATAGTATGGGGTGCCATTTGTTACACGTCTCGGTCACCTCTTGTTCGCATTGACGGCTCTTTGAAAAGTGGACGTTGCTTTTCAGATGTGTTACGACCCGTGACTCTACCCGTCATTCGATCACTGCGAAACCCTACATTTGGGCAGAATAATGCACGACCGTATGTTGCAGGTCTTGTACGAGCCTTTCTGGATACAGAAAATGTTCGACTGCTGCCCTGGCAGCTTATTCTCAATATCACTCATCAATTGAAAACGTCGGGTCAATGGTAGTCGAGCAACTGGCTCGTCACAATATGCCAGTCACTACTCTTGATGAACTGTGGTATTGTGTTGAAGCTGCATGGGCAGCTGTACCTGTACACGTCATCCAAGCTCTGCTTGAATCAATGTTCAAGCGTATCAAGGCCGTTATTACTGCCAGAGATGGTTGTTCTGGGTACTGATTTCTCAGGATCTATGGACCCAAACTGTGTGAAAATGTAATCACGTGTCAGTTCTAGTATAATATATTTGTCCAATGAGTACCCGTATAACATACGCATTTCTTCTTGGGGTAGCAATTTTAGTGACCAGTAGTGTAATTTATATCTGCTGAACGGTAGGAGGCGCGCGCTGTCTGGCGCTGTCAGCACTGAAACGCAAGCGAGGAAATATTCTCCCTCGCATGTCCCCGCTCCCCACGGTACATCGTGGCCATCGGCCAACCTATCGTCTACAGACCGTGAGTGTCCGGTAAAATAATCCGATGTGACCTACATATCCGGGATTTCCGACATTTTTGTCTGGGGTCGACAGTTTTAAGTGATAACAGGCCAACACCCGCGATACGAATGCTTAATTTGTTACACGTCAATGGCGCTTGGAACAGCTTAATCCATAAAAATGTATGAGTCAGTTAAAATAATGAAAAGAAGGTTACTTCATTCAGTGCATAATTAAATGGAAATGTATAATGCTTATTTTAACTTTGGCATACCCCCTCAGATATGTGTTCACTTATCCCTGAGGGTTGGGTTATTCTCTGATGGTATAATGTAGCACTGCTTTATTTTAATTAATGCAAGTACTGCAGGCTGGTTTCACTCAAAAGAATGAATGGATATCTCAGTCAGTCATTCACTGCAGAGTGGTTTCCTATTAAAGAACGAATACATGGTTCCGAAAAACTATTGACTGTGTCTACTAAAGAAAGAATGAACAATTCAGTCAATATGCAAAGCAAACAACGGTGTCGAGTGTTTTATCCAATTGCTCACACGAGCCGCTTTCACTCGAAAAAAATAAATTAATAACAATCCAACCAACACACAAAACTACAACCGACTCACTCGATTGTTTTCATCCGTTTGCTCCCACAGCTTGGTTTTATTCAAAAGAATGAATGAGTAGTGCAGCCGATTGAATAGATAGTTTTCATTCGGTTGCTACAACAGAGTAGTTTCACTGAAAACAATGAATGAATAATTAAACCGATACGTAAAGCTACAACCCAACGAGTGAGTTGTTTATCAACAACTAATGGCTCAGCTGTTTTCATCTACAAGCCTTGATTGTCTGTTTCTATAGACTACATTCTCGACGGCATTTGAAACCTAATCCTCCTGATTTCTTTTCGCATTTTACTCCCGGCTGCTAACAGCAACAGAAAACCCTATGAAGAAAACGGTTCTCAGATGTCCATTTTGCGTGATTTTGACCGTGACTTTCATTTAAACTCAAAATAAAGCGTTATAGTTCCAAATTGGGCGAAATTAGCCACGCCGGCGTTCAATAAAAAATGCCAAATGAACGTAAAACGAATAACATAAAACACCAAAAATTCCTCAGATAAATTCGTAAATAATGAAGGACATGGCTACAACTTGGTTCAATTACAACTTTAAGAGAAATAAAGAGTTGGCACCTCGTCATGAATATGACGCAGTATAACGTCTTATTGAATGTAAACACAGTTTACGTAGCTGATAACAGATTCAAAATTTCCGCCTATAACGTGCCTTGCTTCGATAGCAGACGTGCCACCTAACTGTGAGTGGTCAGCGCTCGTAATTTGATGACGAACGCACCGACGTGAGATACCACATACCACAAAAAAACACGTAACTGCACCTGACAAAAAATACCCCTCTCCGAAAGAATACAAAAGACACATGCAACAACAACTACAAAAAAATAAATGCATAAGACACAGGACGTAAATACTTTGTAAAGGATGTACGTAACAAAGTCAGTACTGATTGCAAACACAATTTTCAGAAACTACATTTATTTAAAGACAGCACATAATGAGAAAAGTTCGTAACAAAACAAAAAGAAATTACCTGCGTAATGTATGAAATGCTCGAAGTCTTTACAGGGGGAAAACGCTGTGAATTGTAGCTTATCTCTGTAGTCGATGTGTTGTGACGTCAGCAGCAGCTCGTTGATGCTGACGGCGTAGTTACTGTAGCTCCATCCGTCATGAAATTACAATGGATACATCCTACCCCTCAGTGTAAGATTCTTAAGGCGATATTGTTATTTTCCAGTCTATTCCGTTTGTCATAAGTTGCTCAGATGTAATTGTTGCTATAGAAATCGATATTCATATATGTGCGAATAAGACGTTTCTTTATACGCACTTTCTAGACAGTTTTGAAACAGTATACAATTCACTTTTCTTCACCGATAGTGAAGTTGTAGTCTGTGCGCTTTTAGAAATCACGATCGCGAATTCACATTTCTGACGAAAAACAATGCAACACGCTACGAATAGCTGGAAACTCTTCATGGCGACAGTTAATGTCTAGCGCACGCGGCAGCTCCGTAAGTCCTACACTAGATAATAAATTCAAAAATACATTAACTCGTGCACCTCAGTTACATGTAATACATTTTGGTTCTAACATCGACAATGTCAGTCCATTCGCGTAAGCATCGTCCACTTCCAAATTTAGTTTACAGTGCGACAGAAAAAGAAGGCAACAACAAATTTTCGGATTTTTCTGCGCAGTGTGTTTAGACAATGTAAAACGCGCGTACGCCACGTCACCACACTGCAGACAGCTGACTGTCACTGTTTTACTCCCACTATCGACACCTCTCTCGCACCACAGTTCATACAGCATTACGGCACATTACATTTAGTTTTACACAGCGTTTTTCACAAAATCTTGCTTATTCGAGGCCTGCTGCCATGGGATGGTAGGTCCGAAACCATTCAGTAGTGAGGAAGTAGGATAGTTTTCTTATTTCGTCCGTCTCAGCTGTATTTATATAAAATTCCGCTACAGCGGTCACCGGTTTCGGGCTGACACGCCCATTCTCAAACCACACATCTTGCTATTAACCGTAATTATTCATTCAATATTGTCCCAAAAGGCACGAACAGCTTCTGTACAGCAAAGTATGCAGTGGAAAAACAGGTACCCCCACTGATCTTAACCTATATGTCTGTTGCAACTGACTGACACAACAGCCAGTTGCAACAGACACATAGGCTAACATCAGTGAGAGTTCATGGTTGCCCACAGTACACTTAAGTGTAAAAAAGCTTTTCGTGCCTCTTGGGACCATATTGAATGAATCATTACGTTTAAGAGCAAGGTGTGTGGTCTGAGAATGGACGTGTGTCAGACCGAAACCTGTAACGAATGCGAAGGAATTTTATATCAGTACAACTAAGTCGGGCGAAATAAAAGAGAAACACAATTTCACAAAAACATAACAAAGAAAACCAAACATACATTGAAATTTTACGTACTCACAAGGATAATCATGTAAATGAAGCAAAACATAGTCACATTACCTAATACAGAACAAAACAAAAAATATTCTAGATCATCAAGATATACGTACAGAGTAAATGAAGAGAAAGGAAAGAGAGAAGGAAAATGTATCCATTGCAGTTAGCAATATCTTCGCAACCCAACGAATAAGAAGTTCATATATTCAGTAAAAATTGTGCAATGCCAATTTAAATATGTGTACCATCCTATAGTATAGCTTGATGTCCGTGTGGTAAGTCCCAGATGACAACCACAGTTGAACATTAGCCCGTCCTACGATTGTTTCTGATACTTTATGCTTCTTTCACGTCCGGCAAAGAGTTTTAAATGTGAAAAATGCCAAATTACACCATGTTTTGGGCTTCATGTTAATCTGTAGGACGCACTATAATAAGTGATTAAGTGATTTGAAAATGCGAAGGAATGCAGGGCCATATTATCTCTAAAGGTCCTCGCTTAGTAGGCCAGCGTAGTTATCAAACCAACCATCTTGCTGAGGACTTTTTACTGTCCAAAGTAGTCAGTTTCAAACTGCCAATTTAACTTTTAAATGGTTCTTTGATGCTTACGCGTTGGGAAAATTAAGCAACTCCAAGGAGCGAGTCTGAATTATAAATCTATTTAGCTGCTCTTTTTATCTCTGGATTAACCATAGAGTCTCATCCTGAAGTTTTGTAAAACTATCTTTCACTCTATTGTGGCTAAAATTTTGATAGTTTCCATCACTAAACACCAAATGTGATTACCATTGGCACTGAATTTATACCACCATCGTCAGATGCGTTGATAACGATGAAGCAGAGCTTCCTGAAACATTTTCAAGCGCTCAACTGAAGACGATGCTTAAAGTGCTGAAATTGTATTACTTCAGATGAGTATCTTGATTTTCCTTATTTTCGTATGTACATGCCACGAGAATTGGTGAAGAGATGCAAGTAGAACAGCTTCAGACATTTTATTTTCTAGTCTTCTTGACTGAAACGTCAGCATGGTCAGTAATTATAACGAATGACATTCAAGTCACTTATAGTTAATAAAGTCACGAAAACATCTTTAGTATTCTGGACGTGGCCAAATATTAGTATTTTCTTCCAAGGAGCGCAATATACTAGGTAACCAAAAGTCCATTAGCGTATGAAAATGCATTAATTCGCGGGCTAATGTAGGTAGAGATGTAAAACTTGACAGACATCTGAAATTATATGGGGTTTTATTGAAACCAAAAAACGAATGCAAAAAAACACATAGCGCTGGACCGACGAAGCACATTTCATACGCTGTTGGTATGTCAAATCCCACAACTGCTGAATTTCGGCTACCGAAAACCTAAAAGTGTCGTGGAAACTCCAGTGCATAAGAAGAAAGTCACGGTGTGTTGTGGATATACCACACCAATCGTGATCGATCTCTTTCTCATCGAGGAAATCTGGATCGCTGCTTTTCAGTCTGCGTGGCGGATGCGAGATAGTCCGATGAGTTACAGTACCGCATCCCTAGCCTGGCCGATAAACACCTGCTGGAAGGCACGACTTATATGCAGGATGGTGTTCCACCACATCTTGCCACACGAGTGAATGATCTCTTGCACACGTCGTTTGGTGAGGATCGCGTGGTGAGCCACCACATCCTTCATGCTTCGCCTCCCTGGCTTTCAGATCTCAATCCGTGTTATCATTGGTTATGGAGTTACCTGAAGTCGGAAGTATGCTGTGACAGTCCGACCTCATTAGGGGTGCTAAAAGACAACATCCGACGACAGTTTCCCACCATACCTACCGGTATGTTTTACAGTGCGGTTCACGACATTGACGCGTGACTACATGTATTGCTGACGAATGACGGCCGTTATGCTGAGCATTTGTTAAAAAGAATATCATATTCGCTAAAAATCGATTGTCATACTAATTATTGCTTTTGTGCCATATGAAGCGCCATTTCTTGGACATTTTGTAGATTTTTCATGGTTTCAATGAAACCTGGTGTTATTTGAAGCATTTGTGTCAATTTTTACTTCTGTACCTACAGTATTCCGCACAGTAATGAATTTTAAGTTGTTAAAGAACTTTAGGGTCACCCTGTAGTAAATAACTGGACATTATTTACACTACCAACAGTCATACGCCTCAAAGAAACGTTAAGTTTTGTATTAATTTCAATTACGATTGCTTGCTTCGTAGTAATTTTCAACACTAATGTTACGTACATACGTAATATCTAAAAAAAATTTGGAATCCACCAGCATACATACAAGTTTCACGCCATATTCACATGTAGTCGAAGCAGAGAAATCCAATATCCTCTCGTCACCATCTGCACAAATACACACACGTTTGCAGATTTTTACAGCAGCAAATAAAAGAGCTGGCGCGGACAGAGGTGTAATATGTTTCATAAGCGTTTCCGTCCTCTTCAGTTGCCGTTGTATCATGTCAGGTGAAAGTTTAAGGTATTGGCCTTCAGAAACAAATAATTGCTTGCTTGGGTTAATCATTATTTGTGCATATGCTTAGCCTAAAATGTGTTAGAGAGCTAGGACTGCAACTCAGATCAGTACAGATGACGCACCACTTTATGTGAATTATGTTTGCAGTGTAATGCTGTGCCGGACACAAGCCGCACCGGAATAAAAGTGGAACCCTTAGAGTGGGAGACAGAAGAAAGAGTGGAAGTCAGAGGAAAAAGAAATATTACCCATTTACAAAAACTTTCCACATAACAGTCATTCGTAACCACACTTCTTAGCCGGTGGCTACACTGAGCCACTGCGCCAGAGATTGCGCCAAAGAGTACTATTAAGCCGCCTCCACAGTGCCTGTTAAGAACTCGTAGCAGGCAGTGTGTGGGCAGAGCTCGTAGAAGACAGTTCGTGTTGAGATGTGCTAGTGGGCAAGGCTTGTCGAGAGGTTGTAGTAAGGAGTGTTTGTTCCATGTTTTATCCAGTTATTTGATGGGAGAGATAGCAGATGTTATTCTAATGAAGATATTGTAATGATCAGAGTGCATTTCGTCAATATATAAGAAGGTAAAAACCACTATGTTCTTTTATTATTTGTGTGTCTCAAATAATGCATCATTACAGGTTCAGTCAACAAAGCATCTGGCTTGTGCTCTTGTATTAGAGTGTAATTCTGGTTTTCTTGCGTAATTATAGTTTTTCTAATTTTCTTTTATCACGTCAGTATAATTGGTATTTAAAAATTCTTGTCTTGTTGGAGAAGAACCGTGCCAGATGTGTACGTTGAGTCACACTCCCACATACAGAACAGTTACACTTGTGCTTGTTGGCTTCGTAGATTTATAGTTGCTGGGGACTTAATTGATTAATTGTGTTAATGAAAATTTTTATTTCATTCTTTGTTGTTGTTCTAAGCAGTCAGATTGCGTAATAATACTAGTCAGGGCCAACCGTTTACGAAACAGCGTAATCGGACATACAGCTACGAAAAATTTAAAAAGTATTTTCAATCATATTTAATTAAGCCCCCATGCAACCGCTACGGTCGCAGGTTCGAATCCTGCCTCGGGCATGGATGTTTGTGATGTCCTTAGGTTTAACTAGTTCTAAGTTCTAGGGGACTAATGACCTCAGCAGTTGAGTCCCATAGTGCTCAGAGCCATTTGAACCACACTTCTTAAGTCCTATTGTAGACAAATTAGACACAAATACCAACCTCCACTGATTCCACTGTTATCTTTACTATTGGCGTTTGCTTCAACACCCTTAGTGTTTCCGTCATCCTCCACCCGAAGCACGTTGCCCTTGAAGAGTGACACAGTTCTCCCTGTCATCAAAGGGACTGGACGCTGCACTTCCGGTACAACATTTTTTGAAAGCTGCCCTATCTCATGTACTCTTTGCAAAGCTAATAACTGCGAATTACAAGTAGCCATAATTACTGAAGCGAATTCAGATGTTCCTTGAACATTTTCTTTCGATGTTTCCACTCGTTGGTGAATACTGAATATTACCCTTCATTTTAAGAAAAACTTTGCTCTTCCCGTCATGTATAACAGCAAAATGTGAGTATGATTATACTTCTTGAGTACTTCTTTTCACAGCATTTTGGCCGCTAGTAACAACACATCGCTCGTTGTTAAAACTTTATTTACATGTGCGTTTCGGGAACAGTCTAGCATCCGCATATCAGGTAAAAAGAACTTAATGCAGAGTATCGTATAACACGATTTCATTCTTAAAATGATACACGATACTCAGTATTACTCACTTACCTGATATGAAGATAACGGCCTGTGACCGAAACGCGTAAATAAATACACTATATGATCAAAAGATCTTGGCAACTATTGGTGGATATTGTCACAGTTGGCTTTATGACGGTTTGAACTCCACTGTGGACACATTCAGTGAGGTGTCTCAGTATCTGTGGATTAATAGCAGCACATTCTTCCTCAAGACCCGGAACTAGTGAAGGTAGTGATTCTGGACGCTGGGGTCTGGAGCGAACCCGACGGTCTAAATCAGCAAAACCTGTTCCACTGTGTTCCGGTCGGGACTCTAGTCAGACCGGTCCATTTCACGAACGTAATTGTCCACTAACCATTGCCTCACGGATCTGTTTTATTACAGGGTGGATTACCATACTGGTACAATCCTCGTCGTCGGACCGTTCCTTAACCGTATTCAGTATTCAGTTCATGTAATTCGACATTTAGAGTTTTCTTAAATGTATTAAGGGGACAACGCCCTAACTACACGTATCAAAAAAAGCTTTGCATGCCTGTATTCGTCGTTGCATACTATCCACAAGCTCATCAAGGCACTGTTGGTTCAGATTGTCCCACTCCTCAAAGTGGTTGGTGGGACACGTCGTCCATAAACAGACCTTTTCAATCTACCCAAGGCATGTTCAATAGCGTTCATGTCTGGAGAACATGCTGGCCCCTCTAGTCGAGCGATGTCGTTATCCTGATGGAAGTCATTCACAAGGTGTGCAGGATGGGAGCGCGAATTGTTGCCCATCAAGACGAATGCCTCGCCAATATGCTGCCGATATGGTTGCACTATCGGTCGGAGGATGGCATTCACGTATCGTACAGCCTTTACAATGCCTTTCATAACCACTAGCGGCGTACGTCGGCCCCAAATAATGTCACCCAAAATATAGCAGGGAACCTCCACCTCGCTGCACCCCCTAGACAGTGTGTCCAAGGCGTTGAACCTTACCCGGTTGCATGTGACGAAGACTCTGTCCTTGATATAGCCACGGAAAAAAAATCAAAGGGCGTAATGTCTGGAGAGGGGAGTAATGTCCGGATCGGTGGATTGGAAGGAACGGTCCAACACCCTGGCCATCCCGCTCTCCAGACATTACGCCCGTTTCTGGGGCTATATCAAGGACAAAGTCTTCGTCACACCAGTTGCTGACGTCGACGAACTGAAGGCTAGGATACAACCTGCTGTGGGTACTGTGACAGAACACATGTTACGAAACACCTGGCGGGAACTGGAATACCGCCTCGACATTCTCCGAGCTACGAAGGGAGCACACGTTGAGGTTTATTAACGTAAGTGGTCTTAAAAGAAACTAGTAACACTAACATATATAACGTCATCAAATGTAACTTATTATGTCAGACGGTTATTCTGTTACAAATTTTTATGATCAGGGCAAGACTTTGTGCTCATCCTGTACAATATTTCTTTCGCGTCACGGGCACAGTGCGATGACCTCAATCTTTCTATGCTCTAGCTACATTTATAATTCGTAAGCACTAGCGATATTGTCGCTACATAACGTGTTAAGGCTCAAGCGCAATGGTTCAAATGGCTCTAAGCACTGTGACACTTAACATCTGAGGTCGTCAGTCCCCTAGACTTAGAACTACGTAAACCTAATTAACCAAAGCACAAAACACAAATCCATGCCCGAGTCAGGATTCGAACCTGCGACCGTAGCAGCAGCGCGGTTTCCGCGCTGAAGCGTCTAGAACCGCTCGGCCACAGCGGCGGGCAGTTGACGTTTCTACGATTCGAAAAATGCGTGTTGCAATGATAAGCCGCAGTCCAACTTTCTTGGCTTTATCAGTTTCACCATATGAAACTGACTGTCTTTTCCTGAAGCCAGCTGCGAGTGTATATTTGGACGACCCGTTTGTCTCTCAGAATATAAAACTACTTCTGCAGACCTCTGCGGGACAGAGACGTCAATTACATTCGACGCACGACTGCGCCAGCCGGTCGCCCCCTGAAAGCCCGCTCGGCAGAGTCGAGTTTCGGACAGGTTGTGTGACGTCATTTGGTAACAAGTGCGGCTCGTTACTTGGCGGCCTGTCAGAGGCTGACCAGAGCACCGGCCGGCCGTAAACAAGCGCGAGCTGTCATAACAGTTGCGGCGGGCGCACTCTGGTAATGACCGCCGCTGCAAACGCCGGCTCAGCGTCTGCGAAAACACGCGGGTCTGCCCCAGCTGTCAGCCGCTCGCTGCAGGTGCAGTCGGCCAAGGACGGAGCACGAGCCAGTGGCCACGCGCTATGTGCCCCATATGAAATCGAGAACGAGAATCGGAGACGACCTTATTTTGGTCCTCCTTTTGATGTTCTCGTGAAAATGCCTCACAAAGTCGATATCTCATAGGAAGCATCACAGAACTGTATCTACTTTACTTTCTTTTCAGGATTACGGATCTCAATCGGTAAAAACGGGACCTTTATAAGACCACTTTTCTGTTGTTTGTCTTTTCGACTGTTAAAAACTCTTCTCAGGACTTCGTTGATCGTCAAGTTGATTCTAAATACCAGTATTTGTGTCATTAACAAGTACGACCTAATGTTCCTTCGGGCATGCATGCGCTACTATAACACTTGTTGTTGTTGTTGTTGTTGTTGTTGTGGTCTTCAGTCCGGAGACTGGTTTGATACACCTCTCCATGCTACTCGAATCCTGTGCAAGCTTCTTCATCTCCCAGTACTTACTGCAACCTACATCCTTCTGAATCTGCTTAGTGTATTCATCTCTTGGTCTCCCTCTATGTTTTTTACCCTCCACGCTGCCCTCCAATGCTAAATTTGTGATCCCTTGATGCCTCAGAACATGTCCTACCCACCGGTCCCTCCTTCTTGTCAAGCTGTGCCACAAACTCCTCTTCTCCCCAATTCTATTCAATGCCATCTCATTAGTTATGTGATGTACCCATCTAATGTCCAGCATTCTTTTGTAGCACCACGTTTCGAAAGCTTCTATTCTCTTCTTGTCCAAACTATTTATCGTCCATGTTTCACTTCCATATATTGCTACACTCCACTTTCAGAAACGACTTCCTGACACTTAAATCTATACTAGATGTTAGCAAATTTCTCTTCTTGAGAAACGCTTTCCTTGCCATTGTCAGTCTACATTTTATATCCTCTCTACTTCGACCATCATCATTTATTTTGCTCCTCAAATAGCAAAACTCCTTTACTACTTTAAGTGCCTCATTTCCTAATCTAATTCCCTCAGCATCACTCGACTTAATTCGACTACATTCCATTATCCTCGTTTTGCTTCTGTTGCTGTTAATCTTATATCCTCCTTTCAAGTCACTGTCCATTCCGTTCAACTGCTTTTCCAAGTCCTTTGCTGAATTACAATGTCATCGGCGAACCTCAAAGTTTTTATTTCTTCTCCATGGATTTTAGTACCTACTCCGAATTTTCCTTTTGTTTCCTTTACTTCTTGCTCAATATACAGATTGAATAACATCGGGGATAGGCTACAACCCTGTCTCACTCCCTTCACACCACTGCTTCCTTTTCATACCCTTCGACACTTGTAACTGCCATCTGGTTTCTGTACAAATTGTAAATAGCCTTTCGTTCCCTGTATTTTACCCCTGCCACCTTTAGAATTTGAAATAGTATTCCAGTCAACATCGTCAAAATCTTTCTCTAAGTCTACAAGCCGGCATCTCGTGGTCGTACGGTAGCGTTCTCGCTTCCCACGCCCGGGTCCCCGGGTTCGATTCCCGGTGGGGTCAGGGATTTTCTCTGCCTCATGATGGCTGGGTGTTGTGTGCCGTCCTTAGGTTAGTTAGGTTTAAGTAGTTCTAAGTTTTAGGGGACTCATGACCATAGATGTTAAGTCCCATAGTGCTCAGAGCCATTTGAACCATTTTTTAAGTCTACAAATGCTAGAAACGTAGGATTGCCTTTCCTTAATCTTTCTTCTAAGATAAGTCGTAAGGTCAGTATTGCCTCACGTGTTCTATATCATTTAGTCACTGCTATTTCACGCCGGTACTATTATTTCGTATTTATTCGCCAGTACCACGCTCTTAACTCTCAATAAACATGTCCTTCCTGCACGGGAATATATGTAATGTACGAGTGCAGGTTGTGACACACCTATGACGACATGTGGGCGTTACGGACTGCCGTGATTCGTGCACGGGTTGGAGTTACGGTCTGCCGTGATTCGTGCATGGAGAGCTGAAACGATTAAGGCCTCTGCTCGAGTAAAGCAGCTAATCCGTGTACGAGTCCCACTCGTGCACAAATTTTGATTGTCATCAATCCAATATATAGTCGATGGTGGTTCATATTCGCAACTGAGAATACGTTTCCTGTATCAAGCTAGAATTTATGTCATGCACTAAGGTCTACGGGCCTTTGGCGATGTAAAAAAGCAGAAGCTTCAAAGTAAAGGCAATCAATACATACTGCCATTTATGTCACATATTTTGATATTCACTAACTCTATCATCAAAACATATAGGGTACTTACCGTTTGACCTAGAATCAAGCAGTTTGTGACGAAGCAAGAGTTAACAGTGAAAGTAAAGAAACAATCCGAGAAGTGCTAATTCGTAACAGTATAACAAAAAAAGTCATATGTTATCCGTTTGTCTGTTTGTCCATCCGTCTGTTAAGATCGCTTTTCCTCAGAGGCGAGTAGATGAAATTTATGTTATATACAATGTCCATGGAGCCTTGGTGTTGTGATCAACGTTAGCTTCTCAGCTAATGCAATCAAAAGAACGGTCATTTATGTCACACTTACTGATACTCGTTAACTTCCTCATCAAAATCTATAGGATTCTTTCGTTGGCCTAGGATGAAGATATTAGGCAAGAAGCAAGGTTTCACAGTACAAGTAAAGAAGAAATGAGAAAATTGTGAATTTGCAATAATGTCCCACGAAACAAAATATTTTTTTGTCATTTGTCTTCTGACTCTGTCTGTCCGTCCATTTGTTGAGACTCCTTTTAGTCAGGAGCAAAGTTGAAATACCGAATGGTTATAATTAAACTTTGCCTATTTACCACGTTGTAACACGGAAACTAATTACCGTAAGAGAATCGAACTTCGTAGCAGTAATGTCCGGAGTACGGGGTGCATCATTTCTATGCGTCACTGCGCCACCGTCTAGTTTCAACGATTTCCACCAGTTGCCATGATCAGTCATCGTGATTCATAGTCTCATACACTTGACCAGTCGCAGTGCGCTTGTTGACGTGTCAACTTGAGCTCAGAGCAGGGCATTATTGGTGAAGCTCTGTTATCAAAACAGCAGTAATGCTGCAGCTGCACTTCGAGAATATAACCGGCTGAAAGGATTAAGGAAGGGTCCTCTTCCTCCACCTGCTGTGCGGAGCCCTGATGAAGAAGTTTGAATCAACTGGAGAACTGGGCGTCCCACCGGGAAGAGGCCGACGACGGGTTGCACCTCCGGTGGTTGGTTAAATAGCTGTTGCTGTGACAGACAATGATGTACCCAATTCCCGACAAAAAATGGTTCAAATGCCTCTGAGCACTATGGGACTTAACTTCTCAGGTCATCAGTCCCCTAGAACTGATAACTACTTAAACCTAACTAACCTAAGGGCATCACACACATCCATGCCCGAGGCAGGATTCGAACCTGCGACCGTAGCGGTCGCGCGGTTCCAGACTGTAGCGCCTAGAACCGCTCGGCCATCCCGGCCGGCAATTCCCGACAGTCAGGCAGTGTGTGTGCTGTGTTACGTCAGTTGAACATCCCGTGGTTCACTGTGTGGAAGGTGCTTCGAACCAGTCAGAAATGGTATCCGTACAAGATACATATCGTACAGCAGCTTGCACCACAGGACGCACAATGTGTTCAATTCGCTCTCCACTTTCTCGCAAGGATTGAAATTGACGAGGGCTGACCCTGGACCATCCTATGGGCAGACGAAGCTCACTTTCCTTTGACGGGTGACGTGCACACACAGAATTGGCGATTGTGGGGATCTTCTCATTATTTTCATCATGGCAGCGACAACAGCAACCGTTACGAAATTGCCTCGAATGAAAAACAGCCCACAGTTGCACTAAATTATGTTCATTTTAAACCTTGACAGTGATTTTTGCTATAATAATATAGCCTTATTCAGAAGTCATACACACATACTAACCATAGTCAAGGTTCAAAATAAACATAATTTATTGTAACTGTGGGCTGTTTTTCATTCCAGACATCTTCACTTCTAGTCATTGTGCATCAAGTTACTGTGTGTGGTGAACGTGTCAATGTATGGTGTGGCTTCACGGCTACGTTTATCATTGGCCCATTCTTTTTTGAACATGTTGGCGTTCAAGGACCAAAGACGTGCAGTGTCACTGGCCAGGGTTACAGCGATGTGTTTCGCCGCCATGTCATACCCGCCCTACAGGAGAGAGACGCATTGAACTCAATAGTTTTCATGCAAGATGGGGCCCCACCGCACATCGCTCGTGAAGCTCACCTGCTTCTCCGAAACATGTTTCTAAATAATCGAATTATCAGCCGATCGTCTCCAAATTCTTGGTCAGCACGATCCCCTGATCTCAGTCCCTGTGATTTCTGGCTGTGAAGCCACCTGAAGGAGAGGGTTTAACAGGGGAACATTCACACATGTGCTGATCTGAATCGCAGCACATC
The DNA here is from genome assembly GCF_023864345.2 of Schistocerca serialis cubense. NCBI lineage: Eukaryota > Metazoa > Arthropoda > Insecta > Orthoptera > Acrididae > Schistocerca > Schistocerca serialis. The sequence goes on along the minus strand of NC_064641.1, from coordinate 670,496,172 downwards.
AAGAGAGGTAGCCAGCATACCTATGGACATGCTTCGTTCTGCTGTGCAGAATGCAATCCTGAGCTTTCAGACTCTTCTGGACACTGATGGGCGCCATATTGAGTCCCTTTTGTAGTAGTAATGTTACCGGTAAGTTAGGGTACGACGTACCATAGCAAAATATTAAAAGTGCTTTAACTGAATTGATTCTGTATTATTTCTCTTCCCCGTGTCCTTGACATTAATGCTACTAAATTTGGTCCTCGTCCGGTAATTTCCGTGTTACAGCGTGTTAAATAGGGATAGTTTAATTATAGCCACCCTATACATGTCGCATACAAAGATCTGTAGTAGCTTGGCTTTATAACAAATTTAGGCTTCTGCGTCAATGCTGTCAAAAGATACGGCCATTTATGTTACACATTTTGATACTCGGAAACTCACTCATTAAAAACTATAGTGTACTTCCCCATGACTTAGAATCAAGCAACTTGAAAAGAAGCAAGGTTTCACAGTAAAACTAAAGGAAAAAGTCCGAAAATCTTGAATTTGAAATTTCATCCCAAGAAAAGATAAACATTTTTTTTTCACATCTGTTATCTGACTTAGTGTCTGTCCGTCCCTTTGTTGAGACCCCTTTTCCTCAGGAACTGGTAGACGCGTAATGTTGATATTTATGTCACATAAAAAGATGTAGGGGCCTTTGTTGGTGTAATAAACATTAGCTGCTAAGTCGGCGCAATAAGAAGATACGGGCATTTATGTCACATATTTTACAATCGCAAACTCAATTATCAAAGCCTACAGGGCACTTCCCATTGGTCTACGATCATGCAATTTCGCAAAAAGGAAGTTTACACAGTACAAGTATGAGACCAAAATCAGAAATTTATTAATTTGCAATTATATCACACGAAAATACTATTTCCTTTAACATTTGTTATTCGAGTTCGAAATTAAAATATGCTCTGAAGACTGGAGCTCTCGGGACGGATATCTTTGCAGCATCAGTGTCGATAACAGGCAAAAATCGACCAGATTCTCGATTCCCAGGATAGATGAACTTTCTATATACACATTTAAATTTGTACGGATTCACATCTGGCCATTTTTAAGTAACTTCATTTATCTTATGATGTATGTGTACCAATGTGTAATGAGAAAATGTTAGGTAAGTTGATGCTATATTCACAATGTGCCTAAGTATTTTGTTTATGTATTTCTGGAATTTTATAGCCAATAGAATAAAAATCTGTTTAAAAGGTTGACGAACGGTAACGGGACAGCTGATCAGCGAGTTGGTTCAAGTTTTGTATCGTGTAAGAAAAATAGTTCAAATGGCTCTGAGCACTACGAGACTTAACATCTGAGGTCATCAGTCCCCTAGAACTTAGAACTACTTAAACCTAACTAACCTAAGGACATCACACACATCCATGCCCAAGGCAGGATTCGAACCTGCGGCCGTAGCGGTCGCGCGGCTCCAGACTGAAGCGCCTAGAACCGCTCGGCCACAGCGGCCGGCATCGCGTAAGACAGGAAATGGCAAGTGTACTGAAGTACTGAGAAAAGTCTGTTAATTCGTGATAACAAGAGTAATTTTTGTAATACGGAAATGAGAAACAGTATGGAGAGTAATATTTCACTGTGATCTACGCTGAGCAGATAACAGAACTTTGTTTTCGTGATACAAAATGCGAGCTGGCGACTGTCATCTTTATTGTTTCGCATTACTAACGAGTGAAAATTTTACTGAATTTATTCTGAATACCGGATTGTCATTTACTTCCTACAAAACTGTGTTTAGAAATGTGCGGGCCAAGCTTCCGGCCATTGGTCTTCAGTGAAATAATAATCCGACGGTTAGATAAATTAAGCTTCAGACAATGTTAAAGTGCAATATCTCTGTATGAGTTTCTAAGACGATAAGATCCAGTTCCATATCCAGTCTCAAAAACAGTTTAAGTTTCTTTTGTGAACTCTACAGATAATGGATGCGACGAGGCTGCCGTAATTTTTTATTTCAGATTCGGTCATTATTTTAATAATTATCATGTTGCCACCGCCATCTTGCAGCATACCAGTGATCATCGAGAACAGAAGAACTTCGGATCCAGAACACAACCTCCACGGCAGCGGAGCCATAGGTTAGACAAATAAATACATCTGTCTTCAAACTCGACTCACATCTTTGTTCATACCACATAACGATAGAATCATTACCCTAATAACAGATAACTGGAGACGAACTGCATAGACAGTGATAGTGATTATTTTGGGAAATAAGTAGGAGTGTTAATCTGATTGTCAGTTATATTAGATCAGGCGACCTTGAAGACCAAGTGTGTAAAGCGAGACCCGTACGCTTCCTCCACTGTAGGATGTGCAGTGCCGTATTCTGGGCAACAGTCACAGCGCATAGCTGAAACCGAATTATACCTGTTGACATCTCGAATACAAAATGCCTTTTGTTGGTGTGACATAGCCATCTAGAACGGGCACACATTTTGTAATGACTGAGCCAGGGCAAGAATTGGCTGCACCAGGCAACATCGTAGCGGTAACCACATGGAAACTGGTGGCAGGATAAACTTGTACTTAAAGTGCATAAGTTAAGTCAAATTTTCACCTTCATTCTTGAGAAATCGAATGAGTTTTTTCGAAGAACCATCTACTATTTACTATAGTGCTTCAGTGAGTAATTCTTTGATTCTTGCTTTGAACAAGGTGACAATAAAAATGGTCGACGGATATCTGCGCCTGACGTATCCCTTCCACAATGTAATCATAAATCCAACAGGAGCCATAAATTCGTCGTTTTCCTACACTACTTCGATGTCTACCGAGTACCACGGCTCTCTGCAACCAATAAAAGTAGCAAACCTGGAGAATCTCTTGTGCTCTTACAACTGCTCTTACTATGTGCTGAACTGGGGATAGCGGAGGCTGTGGGTGACATTAACACTTAGTCCACTGTTTCGTCTACAATATACCTCCTACAGTGATATGTTGCCTGTAATGATACCAGACATAGTCCATAATTTCTGAAGAACTAACGGAAATTTCCTGCTGCTAAGACTAGTGGAACCAAAAACGCAACACCTTCTGCACTCTTTACACTATTACAATTGCTTTTAATGTGAGCAGACATTAGGACAACATTTTATGTTAGGTGAGACTGAAGCCTAATTAGCTGCATTGTCTGCTATACACTGGTCAGCCAGGACATTATGACCACCCATCTAATAGCTGGTATGTCCTACTTTGGCACGGATAACAGCTGAGACGCGTCGTGGTATCGAAACAGTGAGGCCTTGGTATGTCGCTCTAGGGAGTTGGCTCCACATCTGCACACACACACGTCACCTAATTCCCGTAAATCCCGGGGAGAGGGGTGAAGAGCTCTGACGTCACGTTCAATCACATCTAGGACGTGTTCTATCGGGTTCAGATCTGGCGAGTTGGGGGCAATATCAATTGGAACTCGCCACGGTGTTCCTCGAACCACTCCATCGCATTCCTGGCCTTGTGAAATGGCGCAGTAATTTCATGAAAAATGCCTTATCTGTCGGGAAACATGATCGTCATGAAGGGATGTACGTGGTCTGCAACAGGTGTACGATACTCCTTAGCCGTAAAGGTGCCTTGTACGAGCTCCAGTGGATCCTTGGATGTCCACGTGAATGTTTTCCAGAGCGTAGTCGAGCCAGCTTGTCTCCGTTCCACAGTACAGTTGTCAATGGGCTGTTCCCAAGGATGATGACGGGTTCATGCCCTCCCATCGGCATGATGAAGGAGGTATCGAAATTCACCAGTCAAAAAAATAAAATAAATGGTTCAAATGGCTCTGAGCACTGTGGGACTTAACTTCTGAGGTCATCAGTCCCCTATAACTTAGAACTACTTAAACCTAACTAACCTAAGGACATCACACACATCCATGCCCGAGGCAGGATTCGAACCTGCGACAGTAGCGGTCGCGCCGTTCCAGCCTGAGACGCCTAGAACCGCTCGGCCACACTGGTCGGCTTCATCAGTCCATGCAACTCTCTACCACTGCGCCAACATCCAGTGCCTATGGTCACTCACCAATTTCAGTCGCAGTTGCTGATGTCGTGGCCTTTAGATAGGTTCGTGTATGAGGCGTCGGCTGCCGAGACCCGTCGTTAGTAGTATTCTTTGCACTGTGTGCCTTCACACAGACTTGAACTCTGCCCAGAATTAAGGTCTGATGTAAATTCCGCCACAGTTCGCCACCTGTCCTCTTTTACCAGTCTGCCCATCCTACGACGACCGAGATCTGTAATAAAGGATGGAAACCCAACCCCGCGAACTCTGGTCGTTGTTACACCTTGGTTTCGCCACATGTTGAAGACACTCACCACAACACTCCTAGAACATCTGGCAAGTCGTGCAGTTTCTGAAATGCTCGTGCCGAGCCTTTGCGTCATCATAGGCTGCCCTCGGTCAGACTCAGACAGATGGCGCGCCTTCCCCATTCTACACACAGGCAGCACGCTCACTGATACTACATGTGCTGTGCGTGTGTCTGAATAGCCGTCGTTGCTCACCAATTGTTATAGCATGGACGGGTTTATATTGATAGTGTGTCGGTGGTCTTAACGTTCTGGCCAGTCAGTGTATATCCTCTGCAGCGTTCTTATATTTGAGATGACAGTGTTCGTATTTTATGTTTCCTCTATAATAAGATGTCCACTCCGAAGCCCAGTGGTCAACGCGATCGATCTCCATATGGGAGACCCGGGTACGATTCCCGATGCTGCACCAGCTTTTTCCTTGGTGGGAAGACTGGATCGGGGTGCACTTAATCTCGCGAAGCCAACTGTGAGGCTACCTGACTGAGAGCCAGCGGCTCCAAAGTCGGAAGGTCGACAGCGACCGGGAGTGCGGTTGGCTGACCCCCATACGCATCTACATCGCATTTGATGATGATAGCTGAGGATGACACGGTGGTCGGTATACTATCGCGTGATCTTCAGGGCCTGATCGCGGGGTTTCCTTCTTTGTACGGGAAGATTGCGACGCTAGAGAATCAATGAAAACCGTCAAAGGATTTCATTTCAGTTGCACAAGTGGAATCTGATAAACTGTAGATGCGGAGGGGAATTACTGATAAACTGATACTAAGTAATAAATCTGAGCGGCCAGTGACAGTCAACACCATGGACAGAATAATTTATCGCTTCCGCCCAGTAGCATAAAACATCAAAACTGGCGTCCTGACAGGTACAAAAGAGGGGAAACACAACAATTAGAAATTGCAACTAACAAGGAAAGTGGGAGATTATCTATCATAAGTGGCTCCTGACTAATCTACCGTGTTTTCCCTTGCATAGAGTTGCTGGGAGACGTAAGTCAGGGCTGGTGTCATGCATTACATTGGGACGCCAAACAGGCATACCAGGCATAGTATGCTAAGACTTCAGTCTCGTAAATGAATCACAGGGCGGCACGTCAAACATTGGTTAAGACACTAGAGGAATTTGGAATGTGCCTGAAGAATATTGGCAATTTTGTGGACTGGTAATGATGTGGTAGGTCTATAAAGTGCATATGAAGTAATAAATCTATGGAACTCGGGTGCAGGAGAAAGGAACACGTTAGCGAGAAACCTCTTATGGCATCAAGGATTTTTGAGTTCCCGCGGGAAGGAACAGTTGAGAGGAAATGTAGTAGGACCAAGAAAAGAGCATAGTATAAAAAACTAGTCATGGAACACGTCGAGTAGTTCGATAGAGAGGGAAAATTTTAAAGTAGATGGGTAAAGGTGGATGGAATCATCAGACTGATGAATTAATATATTTTCGTGCAACACTACTGTGATAAGTTCAGCCTCCACTTTCGTGCTATGTTTTCCGTGTTATTACGATTTTTGTGGTTTTACAGACTTCATGGTAACAATTAATCGAGTTTGACAGATTTCTAATGTGGGGGTTAGGAACCCATAAGTAAGAAGAATACGAGGTAAAGCCGAAATAAATTTTCAAACAAAGAAAGGCTGGTCCTATTGTTCGCCCCTGAAAAACCGTGCCAAAGGCTGTGACACGTCCCAGATTTAACCTCTTACAAAACAGCTATTATTCTTTCGGACAGAATTATGGGTTTCCTAACAGTCGCCAGGCAGCAACTGAAGCAGAAAAATTACGTTCAAGCAACGATAAATAAATGTTTGCTCTCCTAGTCCATTGCCAAATATCTTGGCTGCAGCGTATCCACACAGGAAGACAACTATCACGTGTCTCAAAACTCTTCAACAGCCGGGTTTCCTATACACAGGAGCCAGGCCCCACTTCCCCACACTTGCCTCCAAGAATTGCGATAAATTTTTACTGAAAGTGCGAAATTCGCGTGAATTTTTATCGATAAAAATGTCTTGAGGGACCGATTTCTTCAAAATCGCGTTTTTTTTTCAGATTTTACTTACCTTGTACGGTGTATTGCAAAATCATGGCTTTCATTGTTTTTCCTAAACCGGGAGACAAATACCATAAAAATAATAGGAGTAACTTTATAACTAGTTTAACATCATAATACAGTACTCGATGATGAGTTAGACATTGCTTACCTGAACATACTAGACAGCTACCTCTAAACGCAGTAACGACGGAGATATTAAAACACAATGGCCGAACTGGTAATATGGAACCGTTTGTTGCTCTCATTGAAATACACTCGTGTTCAAAAGAAACAGACCACCTTGAGCGATTAGAGATAGGACGTTCATATTCACAGGATCTGTACACCAACATGTTCTGCAGAAATGATTAGCGTTTGAACCATGTCGGCCCGCGGGTTCAAGATCAGCATCAATAGCTTGGTGCAACACCAGCTACCAGTAAAATGTCTCTGT